>NC_067480.1:81608939-81896439 GCF_947179515.1 Apodemus sylvaticus | reverse complement strand
GCCAATCGATTTTCAACATCCAGCGCCAGGTCTCCACTCTGGGTAGTTCCAGTCCAGGACCCATGTCCTTGAAGACCAGCATCACCCCTACCCCAGGCCAGCTGAAGACCAAGGTCACGAATGTCCGTCGCATGCGCAGGATCATCTCTGAGGACGCAGAGTGGTCACTGGCCATTGTCCCTCTCCTTACGGAGCTCTGCATTCAGCATATCGTCAAGAACTTCCAGAGTGAGTCACGTGATCTGGGCCAGAGGAGGTGGGGACCACCATACCCAGGCCTGGAAGCATTCTCAAATCCACTCCCACCCAACATCAGTAGTGTCTTCTGCTGTACACACACACACACACACACACACACACACACACACACACACACGTGTGCAGGCACATATGTGCATGCATGCACACACATACTCACACATACACACATGCACACACACGCTCACCCACAAGGATGCACATGCATACACACTCACACACACAGACACATATGCATGCACGTGCACACACAAATACACGCACGCGTGCGCTCGCACACTCAAACACACACACACACACACACACACAAACACACAGTGTGCCCTCCACGCTTTTGCCTTTCTCTGATCATGTCTGCTCTCTCCAGTAAGTTGAGCCTTAGCCACACCCTCCTTTCCCTCCTCCAGGAAGCTCTCTGGTCCCCCCCCCCCCATCTGATAGAGTCCTCAGGATACAAATGACTTCCTGGTTTCCTCTGTACTCAAGCCCCTTCCAAAGAGAACTAGCTGTCCTTTCCTTCTCTATGGACGAGGGCTTCGCGAGAACTGGGCCCTCTAACGTAGCTTGTTCCTCTTTTGCTTATTCACTGTGTGCCCCAGCAAGCTTAGATGAACTCCAGGAGGCCAGGGCTGTGTCTGATTTCTTCATTTTAAGAATGTATTGGGGGTGAGGGAGCACTCATCACAGAACACAGTGCGCATATGGAGATTAGAAGGCAACCTCAAGATGTCAGCTCTCCCTCCTCCCACATCTCCATGAGTTCTAGGGTGGGATTCAGGCTGCCACTTCTGCTCAGTATGCATTCTTTTACACCCTGATCCATCTTTCTGGACCCATGTTTTCTCCATTTTTCCCCCAGCAACATCTGGCACATAGTAAATGTTAAAATACATAGTAGTTATTCTGAAATGAATGAGTAAAGTCTGACTGGGAGTCTCAGAAGTCAGACTAGACGGTACTTTGAGAACTGGTCCTGAGATTCTGTCTGTTCTGCTCCAGGTGGGTCAGCTTGAGACCTGATACTGCCCAGTGCAATTGCCAGTTAGTTGCAGGCAAGAGCAAAGAGTGTCTCTTTAGGAGACTGTTTCTCCTCTCAAAGCAAAGTACCCAAGGCCACAAAGGTCCTTCCAAGACAGTCCAGGGCACTGTGTTGTGACGTCCCCAGCACGGTGGCTGAACCCTGTTTTCCTTCCTTCCTCCCTTCTCAAAGACAACCCTATACTGAAGCAGCTGCCCCTAGAGCACCAAAAGAAGGTCTTGAGCAACTTGCCCCCCGAGCTGCCTTTGACGGTGACCGCTAACTTGATTGACGATGAGAATTATTGGCACCGCTGCTGCGTCAAGCGCTGGGCCGTATGCCACGTGTCCAGGCACGGTGGCAGCTGGAAGCGGATGTTCTTCGAGAGGCACCTGGAGAACCTGCTGAAGCTGTTCATCCCAGGGACCACGGACCCCGGCGTCATCCTGGACCTGCTGCCCCTCTGCAGGAACTACGTCCGCCGCATCCACGTGGACCAGTTCCTCCCACCCGTGCGGATGCCGACGCCGCCTCAGGGGGAGGAGCAGTCGGACTCGGGCAGTGAGGGCGAGGGGAACGAACCTGAGAAGGACCACTACCAGCTGCAGGCCCTGGTGGCCGGCCTCAAGCACCTGGAGGAGCTGGACCTGGTGTACGGCGTCAAAGACTGCGGCATGAACTTCGAGTGGAACCTCTTTCTCTTCACCTACAGAGACTGCCACTCTCTGGCCGCCACCATCAAAGCCTGCCACACCCTCAAGGTACCACAGGCACCCAACTCACCTGCCGCCTTTCCATTGTCTCTGGGGTTGCTTCTCCCTGCCTCTTCCTCTCCTTCCACCATTTTCCTTTGTATTCATCAGTAGAGGAAGGGATTGTTTAGATACTTGGGAGGGGAGTGTTTGTTTGTTTTTGTTTTCGTTTTGTTTTGTTTTGAAACTTTGTTGAGGCTGGGTCTCCTATATCTTAGGCAGGCCTGGAACTCAGGGTGTAGCTGAAAATGACCTTGAATGTCTGATCTCCTGCCTCCACCTTACATACACAAACATGACCAAGTCCTGGGACCACATGTGTACACCACTACGCCCGGTCTAAGTGATTCTAAGGATTGATCCAAATGAAAAACCGCCCAGGCTGAGGGTGCAGCTCAGAGGCGGAGTGTCTGTAGCTTGTGAGAGGCTGTGGGTCTGACACTGGGAAAAGCTAAAAAGGCACTCTAAAGCAGATCTAGTGTAACACTTGTCTTCTTGCCGTGATTAAAATCCCTGATGGAAGCAAATGAAGGTGGGGTGGGGACTAGTCGGGTACAGTTTTCAGGGCACGGTTCGTCACGGAAGGGGAGCCGTGGTGTCAGGAGCTTAAGGAGCTAGTCAAGCAGAGAGCATAGAATGGTGCTACTCAGCTGTCTCCTTTTTATCCAGCCCAAGATCCTCACACACACATACACACAGTTAAAGTTTAACTAGATAAACCAGGCAGTGATGGCACACACCTTCAATCCCAGCACTCAGGAGGCAGAAGCATGTGATCTCTGAGTGTGAGGTCAACCTGGGCTACAGAGTGAGTTCCAGGACAGCCAGGGCTGCACAGAGAAATCTTGTCTCAAGGGGTTGAGGAGGAAGAAAGGCTTAGCTAGATAATTTAGCTAACTATTTAACTAGATAATTCCCCCAAAGCCACACCCAGAGACTCATTTCTAGGCTATTCTAAAGCTTGTCAAGTTGTCAATATTAGCCATCATAGTAGTTATATTGAAAATTTCAGGCAAGTATACCCCATGGAATATTTGGGCTATGCATCCAAACATTGAGGTTTTTATCTGAAATTCAAATTTAGCTGGACGTTCCATGCTTCTATTTGTAAAATCTGGCAGCCACCGCGTAGCTGCAATTTCACATTTCCACGGCTGCTCATTAGTGCCTTTCATCCCGTCAGACTGCTCCTTCCAGAGGGCTCAAACAGCATAATTTTGCGTTCCCCGCACCCCCTGCATCTTCAGCACCTGGGACAGGGCCCGATGCTGTCTGCTGGCTGACTGCAAAGCCGGTGGGCGAACAGCGGGTGAACGGAGGACACAGCGTTTCTGTCCCCTCTCTCTTCACAGAGCCTAGCAGCCTGCTGCTGCTCCCCTCCCCGGCCCCACCCCCGCCATGATGAACCGTGCCCTCAAAACCATAAGCCAAAGAACCTCCTCCATCCTTAACTTGCATCTGTCAAGTATTTTGTCACAGCAACAAGACATACAAACTAAAGGGGGAAAAAAGGAGTTACAACATGTTACATGTCTGGAGTTGGAGGTAGGGGCATTGAAAGGTCAGGATCATGCCTTACTACATGGTAAGTTGAAGACCAGCCTGGGCTACAGGAAACTTTTTTTTTCCCCAGAGAAAAGAACAAGGTGGTTTAGTGGTTAGGATCACATACTGACTGCTCTGGCACAAAGCACTAATTCAGTTCCCAGCACCTACACCAACTCCAGCCCCAGGGGATCTGAGCTCTTCTAGCCTCCCACATGCCCACGAGAAGGCACACATGCACAGCACACTTAAGGATCTTTTCTTTTTTTTTCTTTTTTTTTTGTTTTGTTTTGTTTTGTTTTGTTTTGTTTTGTTTTGTTTTGTTTTTTGAGTCAGGGTTTCTTTGTATAGCCCTGGCTGTCCTGGAACTCACTCTGTAGACCAGGCTGGCCTCGAACTCAGAAATCCACCTGCCTCTGCCTCCCAAGTGCTGGAATTACAGGCATGAGCCACCATGCCCGGCTAAGGATCTTTACTAAAGAGAGAGAAAAAATGAAAGAGGGAGGGAGGGGGAGAGAGAGAGCAGGAGAGGCAGAGTTGCCTTAGCTCCTGGTGCCTGGAGGGACTCACAGATCACACAACACTAACAGCTGGAAGGAAAGGGCATACGCAGAAGAGAGCAAACAGACCCCCTCTTGTAAGAACTAGCTTGGGTCCCAGGAGAGCCGCACCAGTCTCTTCCAAGGGTGGGGTTCCTAGCGACCTAGCTGCATTCCACCAGGGCCCCACCTCTAGAAGGCCTCATGGCTGTCAGGTTCACAGGGGCAGGGCCAAGCTTTAGCACTCGAAGCTAGTGTTCTCATGTCCTTTCTGTTGCTGTGATAAAACACTCTGACCAAAGCAACTTAGGGGAGAAAGGGGATTTGTTTGGCTCACACTTCCAGGCCACAGTCCGTTAGTGAAGGAATTCAAGGCAGGAACTTGAAGGCAAGCCTGCTTGTTATCCCACACAGCATGGCCTTCAACCAAGGAGCTCATGTCCCAGCCAAAGAAGGCCAGCATGACTTCTTAGGACTCATCACGAAGTAATGCTGCTTGCTGCCATTTTACTCACAGACAGCTTTTACTTTTTTACTGGTTTTCTTTCTTTTTCTTTTTCTTCAGATTTATTTTTATTATTATAAATTATACATATGGGCGGGTACATGCTCATGAGTTCAGATGCCCACTGAGACCAATAGAGGGCATCAGATTTCCTGGAATTATTGGCTGTTGTGAGCCACCTGATCCAGACGGATACTAGAAACCGAACTCCTATACCACAAGAGCTGTACAGGCTAAATCCACTGAGCTATATCTCTCCAGCCCCTTAACTAGCTTTCTGGTAAAGCTCAAGACCATCTGCTTAGGAATAGCGCCGCCCACAGTGGGCTGGACCTTCCTACATCAATCAAGGATCAAGACAGTCCCACACGGGCATGCTCCCAGTCAATCTGATCTCGGTCCTCAAGTGAGCACTTCTTCTCAGCTGTGTCCCTGCCCCCCATCACTACCGAAACACAGGAACACGCAAGCACTAGGATGGTAGTTGGAACCACCTCCATCTGCAAAGATGGATGAAGCAGAGAATCTGGAGAGAAGCCCAGTCAGGTCACCTGCCACTGTGACGTAAGGAGGATGGAGACAGGAAGGCAGAGGCAGAGGTGCCAAGGCCCCTTCTCCTGAGACCAGATGGGGAGAGGAGAGGAGGGGACTGTTTTGCAAAAGTTCCAGCTTGAGGTTGTCCAGAGTAGAGCTCCTCTCTACAGCTAGGGAGGGTCTGATGCTGGTCTAGGTTGAGCTTTGAGAACCGTGTCTTCTTGAGCGTGGCCTTGCATTTGGATGGCGTCTTAGAACGAAGCTCCAAAGGGAGGCAAAAAGAAGTGTGGCACATAGTGGTGGAGGAGGAAGAGCTTGCCAAGAAAGAGGGTAGAAGAGAGGACACAGCCTTGTGTCACAGATCCCAGCGACGGGCATGTTTCAAATCGAAGGAGCAAGCCACAGGGTAGGATGGAGCCAGGACCGGCTTAGGGGCATGGGAGGTCCCTGGGGGTGGGGGACTTCAGTGGGTGCCAGAAACAGAAGCTGGGCAGCTGTGGAGATGGAGAGAGTGGGAAGTGAGGAAGAGGGGGAGCTGTGATCAGTTTTGTCAAGAGCTTGGCTGCAAAGTGGGGAGCAGAGCTGGAACAGAGAAGGGCTTCCGGGTCTCTGAAGAGGGAATTGCATGGATTTCAAGCTGAATTGGTCCCCAAGAAAATCATCGGTTATACAGGGCAGAGAGGCTCAGGGACCAGGGACAGTGCTTGCTGGGCCTGGGACCTGAAGCAGGGCAGCTAGCATGCGACGGACAGCTGCGGAGATCTGTGTTGGTGTCACGAAAACAGTGGAGGGGCCTAGTCAGTGGCCAGGAAACAAAATAAAACAAAAGAGCAGTCATCAGTGGAAAGGGGGCTCAGAGGCATGTGAGTAGACTGGGAACTGGAAAAGCTGGCATTGTCACAGATTATGAGAGAGTTTGTTGTCCAGAGAAGTACAATTGGATTGGCACACTGTACTGGCAGGTTTTTGTGACACCAGCCAGTGACAGTGACGTAGGTGAATTTTTCCACCATCAGTTTCTTGGTCAAAAGAATTCAGAAAACCAAAATTGAGCTGGGTATGGCGATAGCCTTCCTCTCTGCCACCCACCAGCAAGTCTGCATCCCTGGGTGAGCCCACCCCCATCTGAAAGCCAGGCAGGTGTCTAACACCAGGTGTTGAGCCTCCAGCCACCTCAAATCTTCTTTCTTTACCAGCACAGGGCAGTTAGGTAGAGCAGGCTATCCCAAACTGGCAGGTGCTGTAAAACTCCTACCTGCCCGCAGATCTTCAGGCTGACCCGAAGTAAGGTGGACGACGATAAGGCGCGCATCCTAATCCGTAGCCTGCTGGACCACCCTGCCCTTGAGGAGCTGGACTTATCCCACAACCTCATCGGAGACCGCGGTGCACGGGCGGCAGCCAAGCTACTGAGCCACAGTCGCCTGAGAGTGCTCAACCTGGCCAACAACCAACTGCGGGCGCCCGGGGCACAGTCACTGGCGCATGCGCTGGCACACAACACCAGCCTGGTCTCCCTCAACCTCCGCCTCAACTGTATCGAGGATGAGGGTGGCCAAGCCATTGCCCATGCCCTAGAGACCAACAAGTGCCTCACCATGCTCCACCTCGGTGGCAATGAGCTGTCTGAGCCCACAGCCACACTCCTCTCCCAGGTGCTCCCAGTCAACACCACGCTCATCAGCCTCAACCTATCCTGCAACCACATCGGGCAGGTGAGTCATGGCTTCCGGGGCGGGTGGGCATGGGGTAGAATCCAACTACCACAGACCTAGCTAGGAGCCGACTGTGTGGTGTACTGTACGGAGTATGCGTTTTCTTCCCCTGTGAGCACTCAGGGCCCAATCTCTTTCCTTTCAGTCTTCGTGCGTCTGTGCTACACAGGCTTGTGTGAGGGTGGGCCTGTCTGAGGGTGTGCGTGTGTGTGTGTGTGCATGTGCGTGTGTGCGTGTGGGGACCCAGAGTTGATGTCTGCGATCATCTCCAGTGGCTCTTTGACCTTATTCGCTGAGGCAGGGTCTCTCGGTCAAACCCGGAGGTGCCCTCTGAAAGGACTGATCTTGCCAGCAGTTTGCTCTGGAGATCTTCTGCTTCCCTCACCCCCAATGGGCCGCTCTACCTTTCAGCGTTCCTATGGGTTCTGGAGATCTGGCCCTGGTGCTTGTGTACCAGGTGACCTCAGGGTCACCTCCAGACCCCTCTTTTTCCTTTAGCTCTTAGTTTCTGGGAAGAAAAGGTTTGATTGATTGATCGATTGATCGATCGACTGACTGATTGATTGATTGGTCGATCAATCAACTGACTGACTGATTGATTGATTGACTGATTGATTGGTTGGTTGATTGATTGATTGAAGCAGGGTCTCGCCATGTAGCCATGGCTGTCCTAGAACTCACTATGTAGACCAGGCTGACCTCAAATCCAAGATCCATCTGCCTCAGCCTCCTGGCTGCTGGGACTGCGGCCACACTTGTTGTTCCTTCTTCCACCCCCTCCAAACCTCGCCTCAGATTTCAAAGACCGACTAGTCTCAGGTTCCCAGGACTGAAGTGAAGGAGGAATGGAACGACATCATTACCATGAATCTATGTTTTTCAAAACACTTAGGTTGAGCCATCACCCTAGTCTGCCTTAACCCCAATTTTTCAAGTAGAATGGCATGTCTCAAACAGATAGGTTACACGTGGCTTTGCAAAAGGCACCCCATCTGTGTAGAAGTCTGTTCACGTGACCCTGGGGTGTGATACGAAATGACCCCTGTGCCTCACTCCTCCCCAGGACGGCGGGAAGCAGCTCCTGGAAGGCATGTCAGACAACAAGACCATCCTAGAGTTCGACCTGCGGCTGTCAGACGTGTCCCAGGAGAGCGAGTACCTCATTGGCCAGGCTCTGCATGCCAACCGAGAGGCTGCCCGCCAGCGGACCCTGAATCCTGGCCACTTCTCCTCTCCCACTAACAACTGCACTGAGAATCCTGTAGGCTAAGATGTGGACCGGGGCTAGGACAGTGATCTGATGGGTCACCTGGAAGCCACACTTTCACTTCACACCCTTGATATGCCTGCCCCAGGTTCTGAGGATGCAAGAGGAGGGGATCACGCATCTCCTTGGAATGAGCGGCCAGATGTGTATATGTGAAGATCCTTTCGCCTAAGGATGAAATGGTGATGAGCTAACTCCCACGCCTGGAAAGTGGCCATTTCTAACCAGGAATGGGGAAGGCAAAGGACTCTAAAGAGACCATCCCTTCTCAAACTCTTCATGAGCACCATCTACCTCTTGACTCGCCCTATCCCTTTCCCTTCTATTAAGCAACTAGTTGAGCCCTGATCTCAGTCTCCACACACACACGTGCACACACACACATGTACACACATGCATGAGCACACACACACACGCATGCGCGCGCATGTGTGCACACACACACACATGGATGCACACACAGACACAGACACACGCAGAGCAAAGCTATGCCTGCCTCCATCTGCCCTCCCTCCCTCCCTGGAGATGCTACCTGCCTGCTTGTACAGACCGCACCCTCACTAACCCGCAAGCCGGGAATGGTGGGGACAGAAGGGTGGGGAACAAGTGTCACTCTGAGGGAGCAGACCGGTGAGTCATCCACACTTTTATTATCCATCAGTGTGATTTGTACAATCTTTGCGCTTGGAATTCCATGACAAAAAGGCCACAGTGTGATGCACCCAATTTGACAGAGACCTGCCTTTTCCCGAGCCAGGCCTAGCCCACCCCACAAGCCCTTATCCTCAGGACATACAGTCTCCCGGTTACCCTCTCGAGTCCCTTCCACACTGTGACTGCCCATCCTGGGGCTCCGCCCATAGGAATCACAGATTATGGATTCACAGGAGGATCTGACTGGCTAATTCAAACTCTAATCTCCCAACTCTCTTTGAGCTGAGTGGTCCAGAGCCCATCTATCTCAAAGATGGGTGACTGCAGCTGCAACCCAGGAAAGCCTGCCCTCCAGGGACTCTTTGCAACAAGCAGGCGCTGAACAGAGCACCAGAGGGGGCTTGGGGGCGACTACGTGTGTGCCTGTCCGGGCATCCTAGAGTCCTCTGTGCCTGACACCTGACACCTGACACCTTCTGACAGTTCCAGACTGTGCAAACATGTGTGTCTGTATCTGTGTGTGTGTGTATGTGTGTGTGTGTGTGTGTAGCCACAGCTGCTAGCAGAGGTTCTAATTAGAGAAACAAGAACATTCAGTGTAAAGTTTAATTTTAGAGATTAATTAATTTTCTGGTTTTCATTTTCCCTGGCAATCAATAAAGCTACCAAGAAAAGAGACCAAAGAATTGCTTTCTCTCTAAGTCTGTGCGTGTGTATGCTTGTGTGTGTGGGAGGTGAGGCTGTCTGTGCGAGGAGACCTAGGCAGAAATGGTCAGGCAGAAATAATAACAGGGCTTCCCCTCCTCCCCTCCCAAGGCCAAGCTTGGTTTCTGGACCCAGAATGAAGGAGAAAGAGCCAAGTCCTTCCCTCCTGGAGCTGTGAGATGGCCAAGCTGCCCCTAAATGAGAACAAGATGTTCAGGTGCCAGCTGGCCAAGAACTGGGGCCTGAGGCCACAGCTCGCTCACCACCTGTGTGTACCCACCTGTGTGTGCTCCAATAGTCAACACACACCCACACCTGGAGCTCACATGGTCCTGGGGGATTCAGTGCTGGCTGGTCACTGAGTGGACACCGTTGCCCAGGAAACCCAGTGGGCAGCTGTGCTCATCCCTTCTGCCTAAACCTGTCCTCTGACACCCCTGCCTCCTCACCCAACCAACTCCGTATAACCAGAAAGTTCAACCCCCATTTGAGCCCTAAACCCGTGGCATCCCCACAGCAAGGCTTCCCACATCCCCCCCCCTGGGGGGAAGGGAGCCAGAGGAGGGTTTGCATAGGTAGGGGCCACTCCTATTGCTTGGCATAGGACTGGCACAGCCAGGAGGAAGAGGGGAAGCCAAAAAGATGGAGTTCTGGTGATGAAGGTAAAGCAAGAAGCAGAGGGAGCAAGATTGGATGGGTGTGAGCCCAGCCCCTGGGCGCTAAGTCTGCTGGGAAAACATCAGCCAGGGCAGCTGGGGAGCAAGGGGCCAAACACAGACATGCACAAAGAAGCACACGAGGGGGGGGGGCGCTGGGGGAGGGGTAAAGGATAGTGGGATAGTGGGAGTGGGAGAGCAAGCTGGTGTCAGAGCTTTGAAGGGACAGGACAAAGGGCCAGTGCCCTGGGGCTGTGGCACCGAAGACCTAGAGCTTCAGCTTGCAGGGTAGGAAGTGGAGGGTCTGGCAAGAATGGAACTCCTGCCACTGGAAATAAGTATCTCTCTAGCTAGGGCTTGGGATGGACTCGGCTCTACGGAGGAAAAGCTACTGTACAACCGGTGCCACGCCTTCAGAGCTAGTTTCCGTCTACCCACTCTTAGTAACACTGCTCCTGAGGTCTCTCGACATCAAGATGTGTCTCAAGCTCTGTCCACTTTGTCACTCGCCCTGGCAGGTCCAGGATGGCACCTTAGCCTTTAAGGAAGCACCCACCCAGACCCCAGGGGAGGAAGCAGATGGGAGGCTGAGTTGTTTTTTTTTGTTTTTGTTTTTTTTTTTTTTTTTTCAGAAAGGGCCTGGCATGCCCTCTCAGCTTTCTTTCCCTTGCCCTGTACTGGTAACAAACAGCTCTTCAGAGCCAGTGAGCCCCGAGGTGAGTGACGTCATCGGTGTGATGAAAAGTCCCTTGAGGACTAGGCCTCTGGGGCTCAGTGAAACAAACAACAGTGATAGGTGTGGCGGAGAGGGACCGCCCAGCTTTCCTAGCGGGCAGCAGCGCATAGAGGCCAGAACTCTTTCTAGGTGTGGAGAGAAATACTGGGTTGCTCCCTGCCCCCACCCTCAGACCCGGTGAACTCAGTAGCTGGTTGGAAACCAACTCTGCTGCTCTTCACCAAACCGCTGCCTCTCTCCACAGGGGGTCGGGGCAAAAAAATAAATAAATAAAAAGCCCCAAATGCCTTGCCTTTCCTGTTGCCCACCATGATGGCTCCTTTGGTGGGGAGGCTAGAAACGGGTCCCATAACGTACTAACAGTCAAGACTCGAGGAAAGCCTGGGACGGAAATCTCGAGTGTGCATGGGAAAGGAGGTGTCCCCGCAGGACCTCGGTGGGGACTGGAAGAGAACCACCTCTGCCTCGGTGGATGGGATTCTAAGAGAGCTGCCAATCTCCCAGCCTCTGTCTGCGTGCAGGGAAGCAGTCTCAGATCACTGAGGTCTTGTCTGAGTGTGCCCCTCACCTCCTGCCTTCCCTCACACCCTGCCTGGTCTTAGCCACCACCATCCTGCCTTCCCCGGCTACACACAGAGAGCACAACACAAGGAGAGGCAGGAGGGAGAACGGCGGAGGCTCCCTCCAAAGGCGAGAGGTCACAGTGAGGTCTCCACGCAGGAGCCATGGCGGTGCAGTGACCGGTGGCTGTGACCCAGACACCCCTCCTGCCGATGGACGATGAGGACAGGGAAGCAGAGGGCGTCGTGGTAGGGCGGCGGTGGCCCGGCCTCCTCCTCGTCATCGTCATCTTCGTTGTCCCTCATGCTGGCCTGACTCGACAGACGCGTCTGCTCCGTGGGGCAGCTCGCGTCGTTGACACTCCCGCTCCGGCTGCGCCACAGGCAGCTGCGCCGGGAGCCATAGAGGCGGCTGAGCGAGAAGCGGCTGCCCCCGCACCCCGCACTCGCTCCAGGACCCTGGGCGGCCCGCGGACTGGCACAGATACTCAGCGCGCTGCGCGAGAAGATGGACGAACTGCTGACCGCTCGCTGACAGTGCTCGCAGCTCCCCCAGTGCGGGGTCACGCCCGCCGCGCCCCGGCCACCAACCCCTCCGTAGCAACATCTGGGCACGAAGCCACCACCCCCTGGCCTGCCGCAGCCCGAGCGCAGCTCGACCAGGTCCATGAGCAACACCTCCGAGTAGCTGGGTACCAGCTGCTGATTGGAACGGATGTGCCACTCGAGTTCGGTGCTGTCCACCGTGTTGACCCGTGGCAGGCGATGCGTGAGCGGGGGCAGCAGCTCGTCGCTGGGACTCAGGCCCCCGCCCGCGCTGCTGGCCGAGCCGGGTCCCTCCAGACCGAAGAGCTTCTCCACGTGGTAGTGCGCATATGCCGTGCGGTACTCGGCCAGCACGCGCAGCGGCCACGACAGTGTGAGCAGGGCTGCCGCCCAGAAGGCCGACGAGCAAGCGTACCAGGGCGGCCGAGCCGGGTCCGGGAAAGCCACCATGAACTCGCGAAAGTCCACGTTCTTGAGATGCATGCCCTCTCGCGCTTCCATGTAGTCATCCAAGCCCTCGTTCTCGGCGAAGAAGCGCGCGCGCTGGCACAGGTACGCGTTCTCGGCCTCCACGCTGGCGAAGCTGAAGCACTTGGTGAAGCGCAGCCGCGTGGCCGGCGCGCCCTCCAACCCCACCAGCGTCTTGGACACATCCCGGACGCCACAGCGCGCGTAGTCGAACTCGGCCTCCGCCACGTGTGTGTTGACCCGCTCGTGGTAGACCTACAGGAGCACGTTGGAGTCTCAAGGGAAGTATACCCCGGTTTTTGTCTACACAACCCAACACAGACAGAAGACCTTATACCTGAGATCATCTCCCCCTCCTCTCCTTCGTCATCATCATCTACATCATCACCTCCTCCCCCTCCTCCTCCCCTCCCCCCCCAACCCCACCGGGGTTAAAACCGTAAGTGGTTATTGCCCTGAAAACCCTGTAACCACGCACAACCACCTCCTCTAAGAGTCTTGTCCTGAAACCCAGGAACCTGACTTTGAGTCTACCTCTGCTAAGTCTGAGCTTGGTCCTCGGGCAAGTCTGAGCTGAGGCCTCCTTAGCTGGGAATAAGTCCTCGGTAACAATTACTTTACCAAACAGGTGAGCATATACAGGTGCAGTCATCTGGCATCATGAAGCACTGAAGAGTCTACTGAGGAGCCAGCCAGCTGTTTAATAAGTCCCATCTCCCTATTTGACCTTGGACAGGTTTGGGGATTTTTTTTGTTTTGTTTTTTACTACAACGCACTCGTTTGCTTCTTAAAATAATATGGGGGATACACCTACTTCATAGGTTTGCTGTAAGAATTAAATAAATGGTTTTAAATCTGTACCAGCCTGGAGCTAGGTTCTGTCAGCATGTGTTGTTATTACTGGATACCCATGGGGGCTCACTGCTGTCTTGCAATCCCTCACAGGCAGAGAGAAAGGCAGGCAGTCTGATCAACCTCCCTCATCGTGAACAGCCTGCACCCCCCCACACACAGCCCCTCACCTGGGTGGTAGTATAGGCATCTCCATTGCGGTATCGGGTGACCTGTCGAGTCCGTCGGACATAGTGATAACTGATGGCCTTCCACCAGATGCAGGGTGTGGCCTGCTGCATGCGGCCCACGCGCTCCTGGACACTGGTCACGTCCACACGATGCTGCAGCTCATGGCGGGCTTGGCAGTGCCAACACTCGACCAGGTAGACCGCGTACAGCATGAGCAGGAAGGCCAGGGGGATGTAGACGTAGCCGTTGGAGCAGGGGCTGTCGTGGTACATGAGGCTATTGCCCTGGTAGGCGCTGCTGAAGGTGAGGCGGGTCACCGTGGTGACGTGGCACCAGGCCACTGCCCCCAGGCAGCCGTACATGAGCAGAGAGAGCAGGAGGCACTTCCAGTGAGACTCGCGGCAGAGAGATTTGGTGAAAGAGGGTTGGATAGGACGTTGCTGCTCGGATGAGAAAGGAGGGGATGCCGAGATGAGGAGCCGGGAGCCAGCACAGAGGTGGCGAACACAGACATTGAGAGACAGTAGGCCAGCACCAGGGTTGCAGACAGGAATGAAGCGGGAAGAGACAGAGATGGGAACCAACCGGAGACCAGAGATAAACACAGAAGGGTCCCAGACAGAACCATGAGAAAAGGTGACCAGAATGACGACACAGGAAAGAACAGACAGAGAGACCACAGGAGGCAGAGAGAGATCAGAAGTGGAGGCCCAGATGGACAGGGTGGTGTCCGCAAAGAGTCCAAAGACAGACACAAAGATGGTGATGAAACAAGAGAAGGGGTGAATGGGGAGAAAAGGAATAGACAAGCAGGCGTTAGTGAAGGTAGGGCCTCGGCCCAGACCCTGTGCAGGGGTCCCAGGAGAGTACGGAGGAACCCACAGATATCATCTCCCCCACTTTTTTGTTTTGTTTTGTTTGGTTTGGTTTGGTTTGGTTTGGTTTGGTTTGGTTTGGTTTTTTTCAAGACAGGGTTTCTCTGTGTAGCCCTGGCTGTCCTGGAACTCACTCTGTAGACCAGGCTGGCCTCGAACTCAGAAATCCGCCTGCCTCTGCCTCCCAGAGTGCTGGGATTACAGGCGTGCGCCACCACCACCCAGCTCATCTCCCCCACTTAACAGGTGGGGTCCTGACCTCTTGCAGATATTGTCAGTCCTGGGTTCGAGAGAAGCCATTCTCCTTTAGCTCACACACCTCCCTCTCCCTCACAGACAAGCTAACACTTCCTCTGGAGGAGGGATTTAACCCAGGTCAATCCTTCCCACCTCCTCTGCGTCCTTCTGTGAATCTCTCTACTATTCACACCCCCCTTTCCCAGCAAACACACATTCTTCCTCTCTGTTCTGGGATGGGGAAGAGGGGAGTGGGGAGGGGGCCTGGAAGAGAAAATGGGGGTATGAACCACAGGTAAGGAGGATGCGGGAAGTCCAGGCATTTGTGGCTAATGAGTGACACTCTCCCAGGGCCGGTCTGTTAAAAGCACTTGGCACCTTCTGAGTTGTTTACATGTCTAGTTCTCCACCAGATGGAGTGCTCCTGAGGGCAGGGCTCATGGCTCATTCTCTTTGCCTAAGTGACACCCAGCAGGCACAGAATCAATGAGGGCTGGCTTTGGTTGCTCAAATAGCCTGTCTTTCCACCCTGTCTGGATTGTCACATATGCCTGTGTACACACACACACACACACATACACACACACACAACCTTCTGATACAATGCTGATTGGCCCCTTTAATTCTTCACACCTAGTCTTGGGACCAGCCAGAAAGAGAGATAAAGCAGTGTACAGTTAACAGCAGAGGCCCTCGATGTCTGTGCAGGGTTAGGAAGACCAGGGAACAGCACAGAGCAGGTCCCTGCAAGGCAGGGAGCAGTCCCTCGCCCTTCAGGAGCTGTGCCCTTAGAAGCCGGGTGCATAGGTGCACCTGTGTGCCCGCCTGGTCGTGTGCTTGTCCCAGTGTGAGTACAACCGAAAGGGGCTTCCCACGAGTCCATCCCCACTCTCCTCCCTCCCCCGTGCAATGTGCATGGTGGCATGGTGTGTACCAGTGTGGATGTGAGGCTGGGACGGAGGGCTTCGGGTACTTCCCTTAGCTTCTTTGTCTCCCGTTTTCAAAAGACTAAAGTAGGACCCTAGCAAGGTGCACGCATAGTACTGACTCAGAAATTCTTGGGCTTAGTGCCCTCTAGGGGGAGCATTGAACAGCAGCCCCCTTACACACACACTCCCAGGGACCCCAGGGGGCATGGCCTCTGTACCCGTCTGATCTTCCTATGATGCCAGCTAGGGTGACAACATCACTTCCCCCAAGGCACTCTTCTTGCCTCCGAGCACTTCCAGTCCTCCCTCCCGGCCTTCAAGGTGGGAAGCCGCCCACCATCCTCACCCGGGGGCCGGCCTAGCCCTTCTCCGCTTAGCCCGGGGTCTGCGAGGCTCCGCCCAGGGCCCCTCCCCCTGCCCGGGACCCCCCGAGCCCCGCCCCCGACGCGGCCCCTTCCTCGCCACCGCGGACTGCGCGGGCAGCCAGGTCGGGGCAGTGGTGCTGGACTGCGGCTGCAGCGGCCGGCTCGGGGTGCGGGGCGCCGGCCGCTCTGCGGCGGAACCGGCGGGGACCGCGTGAGGTGCGGGGGATGGGGGCCGGGTCGCGGTGGTGCGGGGAGGGGGGGAACCGGGGGCCGCCGGCTCTCACCTCCTCTCGGGCGGGGCCCTCGTCCGCCGCCGCTGCCATGGGCTCCTCCGGGACCCCGGAGCCGCCACCGCCGCCGCCGCCGCCGGCGCTCTCTCCCGCGGCCGAGCCAGGGGGGGACATGGCGTAGAGGGGGCGCGTCGAGCTCAGGACCTCCCGGGGGGCTGCCAGGGGCCGGGGGCATCCTGCGCTGGCCCTGAGGAGGGGGCGCGAGGGGCGGGGCCCTCTCTGCTCCCCACCCCCCGCCGGGGGGAGGGGGCCTAGAAAGGGCACGGGGGAGGCCGGGGATGAGGGGATGGGTGGGAGGGCGGGCTGAAGGGGCCGGGCTGGGGGGGCCGGGGCCGGGGGCGGGTGTCACCTTGAGGCCCTCGCGGCGCCGCTCCGCCTCCCGCCCGCTCCCGCCGCCGCCTTTTGTCTGAGCCGAGCTGGAGCCAGCGCGCCCCCCCTCTTCCTTCCAGTGCATCAGAGCCCCGCCCCCAGCCCCCCAAACTCCGCCTTCCCCAAGCCTTCCTAATAACCACCACCACACCGCGAAAGGGGAGAAGCAACAGGGGCTCCCCGCACCCTTTCTGTCTCTCGGCCCTGCTCACCGCATCTTCCTTCCGCCTGCCCATTCTGGGACGATCTCAGCCTCAACTCCGCTCCAGCTGCCCTCCTAGAAGAGCCCTGGCGAGCGGCAGGATCATCATCCGTCTCCCATCTCTGGTCCCCACAAGTCCTTGAGGCTGAAGACGAGGGAGAAGAGGAGGAGTCTGGGCATCTTAGGGAAGACCCTTATTCCTAATTTGTATGGTAAAGGGTTAAGGCAGAAACCGGACTCCAGAGGCACGAAAGCTAAATCCAAGAAAGGACTGCTAGAGGGCAGAGAGAGGAGCGGCTGGAAGGCTCGCCCTCCCTCACAAGAGCAGCCCCAGAAAAGCAATGAAGTGCATCCAGTTCCGGAGAATGGGGGTAAAGGACACCTGAGTTCTAACTCTGAGTTCTAATTCTGCTCCACCATAAGTTGTGTGACCGTAGACAAGCACCTTCCCTCTCTAAGCCCTTATTTTGTTCCTCACGGGTACAATGAAAAAGTTCACTAGTCTGCCAAGGTAAGGAGGCAAAGTCACAGACCACAGGCATGCCGGTAGCCAAGACCTCTGTGGCGCCCACCTACTGCTGCTTTTCCCTTGATCAGTCACACACCCAAGAGCCTGGCAGTGTTTCCCCGTGCATGCATTCCCGGTGCATCCTTAAAGAATCAAGTACTCGGCACCTACTGTATGCCATGTATAGAAATAAAATACAATTTCCTACTTTCAAAAAGCACAGTCTATCCCGGCAGTGGTACTGCATGCCTTTAATCCCAGCACTTGGAAGGCAGAGTCTGGAGGATTTTTGAGTTCGAGGCCAGCCTGGTCTACAGAGTGAGTTCCAGGACAGCCAGGGCTACACAGAAAAACCCTGTCTTGAAGAAAGAAAAAAAAAGCACAGTCTAGTTGAGGAGAAGACATTCAAACCAATCATGATACTAGATTGTGATAAAGGCCAGGCAATGTTCCTGGTGGGTGTGTATAGTCCCTGTGCCAACCTGTGATGTTACTGGGGTCTTTGTCACACAGTAGCTGCTCTTCCTTACCCATAGGGAACCAATGTATGCAGAGGGCAAGTGAGTGCTTACAGAACCACCTGCCAGCACCCACAGACTCCTCGACTTCAGAGCTTTCTCTTCATGAAGGGAAGTGGCATATATCTGAGACAGGAGGATCAATACTTGAGGCCAGCCTGGACTGTATAGCAAAAACGCTGTCAGGACAGGGGTTGGGTAGTAGGTTGGGTTATAGCTCAGTGACAGAACAGCATTCAGTCTAGCATTCGGGAAAGAGCTAGCTTCGGCTCCCAATACCGGAAGCTCCTTTGGAGCAGGAGGTGACCTTGAGGCGGTTCGGGGATCATATCTGATCTCTGGGATTAGGAAATGAGGAGACTGAGGCGCCAGGTGCTCCTTGGCCCCCTCTGGATCAGGAGAGTCACTCCCTCTATCCCTTCTGCCTCCCCCCACCCCTACTTCCTATTCCTCCTTCCAAATGAGACCAGATGGTCTTCTACCCACTGCTCTGAAGTGTCAGCCTAAATGACCCTCTTTGGATCAAAAAGTCCATTCTCCCCTCCCCCCCAACAGGGCGTGTGTAGTCTCCACAAGGGAAAACTTCTCATCTGCACCCGTGACACTAGAGAAATCTTGGTACCTCATTCCAGTGGCTCCCGCCCACTGCCTCGCAGCCAACTCTAGCCCCCCACTCTGGTTTCAACCTCTCTCACCACATTCAGTCTTCCCTGCACAGATAGAGGTCCCAGCACAGGGTTTTCCTAACCTGCATGGACGATTCACGCATTCCATTTGGTTATGACCTTCCCACAGATACCCATCCACTATCTCTACCTCAGGGGATTGGCCCTCAGAGGACAGTTGTAAGAGAGACAATTCCCAGGGCTGGAGTGCTTAAGAGCATTGACTGCTCTTCCAGAGTCCTGAGTTCAATTCCCAGCAGTCACAGAGTGGCTCACAACCATCTGAAGCCCTCTTCTGGTGTGTTCAAAGACAGCTACACTGTACTAATATAAATAAAATAAATAAATAAACCGTTAAAAAAAATAAGAGGGACAATTCCCTTTGGTCAACTCCAGAACTCTCAAGAGACCACTCCCATCTTCTCTGGTCATAGTGGATATCTTTCCCTGGAAGCGCCAGGGAATTGGGGGATTGAAAGGAGGGGGCAGTGAAAGAAGCTGACCGCCTGGTAACCATGGAAACTGAGCCTGTTTCCCTGAAGATAAGCCCAGCACAGTGGGCAGGGGGCGGGAAGCAGGGCTGTCCAAAGGCAAGCAGAGGACACCAGCAGAGGGAGGAGCTGAGTGGCCCCAGTGGGAGACGGCTGATGCTGATGTTAAGAAAAGTCAGGACCTGGCCACATTGCAGCTTGAGTCAAAGGCCAATGACCATCTTTTGAGGTAACACTGCCATGGGGTCCTTCTCCCGACTCCTGGAGTGCGGGAAAGGCTCCCTGACAGTTTAGGCGCTTTGACTGAGGCTGTGGGTGGCTCAATGCTGACCTCATGTGGTCAATGCAGGGATCGCCACACACCTGCTATGGCTCAGGACCCAGTTGGGTTGAAATGGTTATCCTTAACTGGGGCTTCTTTGTGAATTAGAAAAGTGGTCCCTTGCACGGCCCTAAGTCGGGTTCCCCTATCGGATGATATTTAGACTTTGGGAAGAGTTTCACTGAAGAAAAACTTATAAGACATAGGATTAGGTCAAAAGAAGCAAGTTCTGTGTTTTACTGACTATGGGTTCTTAGGCAAGCCAGCCCACCTTGCTGGACCTCAGGCAAGTTTTTGAAGGGTTTGGGGTTTTGGTTGGTTGGTTGGTTGGTTTTGGTTTTTTGAAACAGGGTTTCTCTGTGTAGCCCTGGCTGTTCTGGAACTCACTCTATATAGACCAGGCTGGCCTCGAACTCAGAAATGTGCCTGCCTTTGCCTCCCAAATGCTGGGATTAAAGGTGTGCACCACCACCGCCCGGCCTCGGGAAGTTTTTTTTGTTTGTTTTTGTTTTTTAACCTGTAGCTTATACACTTGTTCTGGATTTCACGAATGCATACAGGAGAGGACGCTGAAAACTTCTGAAGTCACATTAACCGCAAAGGAGTGTCTGCTCAGTTACTCTTGGTTTTGCTCAGGGTGTTGATTTGGGAGTTTAGAGCTGGGGACCAAACCTAAAATACATTTGCCAGGTAAGCAGCATCTGTCTCTGAGCCCCTACATTCCTAATGGATGCTCCATTCCCTGGCTGTCCCGTCATGACGCCAACCTGCCTTATGATCAGCACATCCTCTTGCTAGTTCTCCAGGGGGAGGGAGAGCAGTGAGGGGGAGGATGCTCTTCTTTTCAATTAATTAATTATATATCCCAATGGCTGCCTCCCTCCAGGTCCCAACCGTGCAGAGTCCCTCCCCCCATGCCCTTCTCTAAGGACAGCCTCTGCTCCAGTTGTTGGGGGACATGCCTGAGACTGAGCTGTACATCTGCTACGTATGTGCAGGGGGAAGGCTCAGTATCCCGCGTATGCTCTTTGGTTGGTGGTTCAGTCTCTGAGAGCTCCCAAGGATCCAGGTCAGTCAACTCTGTTGGTCTTCCTATGGGATTGCCATCCCCTTTGGGAACCTCACTCCTTCCTCCAGCCCTTCCATTAAAACCCTGACCAGTTCACTGTTTGGCTGTGGGTATCTGCTTCTGTCTGAGTCAGCTGCTGGGTGGAGCCTCTCAGAGGACAGTTATGCTAGGCTCCTGTTTGCAAGCACAACAGAGTATCATTAATAGTGTCAGGGATTGGTGTTTGCCCATGGGGTGGGTTTCAAGTTGGAACAGTTATTGATTGGCCATTCCTTCAGTCTCTGTTCCATCTTTGTCCCTACATTTCTTTTAGACAGGAAAAAATTTAGGTCGAAAGTTTTGCCGGTGGGTTGGTGTCCTTTTCTCTCCCCTAGAGGTCCTGCCTGGTTACAAGAGGTGGCTTCTTCTGGCCCCATGTCCCCACTGTTGTGCATCTCGGCTAAGGTCGCCGCATTTGACTCCTGGGAGGAGAGGAGGCTCCTCTCAACTCTTTCCCTCACCATCTCCAGCTCGAGTTGAACTATCTCTGTCTCTTTCCCCACTGAGTAAGTAGTTGGCCCTACTATGTGACAAACATTTTACGTTGTAATTGCCAGAAACTTTCAAAGATTTTTTATTTATTGTTAAAGGGATGGGTGATGCATACCTTTAGTCCCAGCACTTAGAAGGCAGAGGCAGGTGGATCTCTGAGTTCAAGGCTACCCTGGTCTACAGAGTGAGTTCCAGGACAGCCAGGGCTACACAGAGAAACCCTGTCTTGACAAACTGAGGTAAATAAATAAATAAATAAGAGTTATTTATTTTTATTTTATGTGCATGAGTGTCTTGCCTGCATGTATTCAGAGCTAGTGTCTGTGGAAGTCAGAAAAGGGCATCAGATCACAGAGGGCTGTTTGCCCACCTGCAGACACTGGGAACTGAACCTGGGTCACTGCTCCATATGTTTGCAAACCAGTGCATGGATGAAGAAAATAAGGTTCTGGGAGAAAGGGCAGAAGAGAATGGCTCATAATAGCTGTCTCTCCTAGCTCCCCCACCCCCCAACACCAGGGATGCAATGTATCTGTTTCCATGGTTGACGAAGGTCTTCTAAGGGCATTGCTAGCCCCAAGAAAAGACCCAGCTCAGGGATGACCTGTGTGTGGTGTTCTCTTGACCCTAACTATGTTGAGGAAAAGCAGGAAGGGAGGGGAAAGACTTCAGGGCTCAGGTGGAGACTTTAATAGTGTCAGGGGCCTCCCCATCCTGGCCCCACCATCTCCCATACCTACCAAAGACCAGTGCATACCCTGTAAGGAACAAGAAACCCCATGACCACCATGACTTGTTAGATAAGTCCTCCCTCCCTAGAAAACCCACTTCCCCAAATCACATCCTCCTGCCAAATCTGTCAGGTCAGGGGGGTTGACACAGGAGACTGTCTATGAAGGTTTCCCAGGGGAAAGCTGCTCCCCCAAAGATAATAGGTGCACCCCCCCTCTTACCAATCCCCCTGAGCACTGGTTGGAAAAAAAAAGGTGAAAAGGCAAGAGAAGTTGAGTAAAAATAGGCAGAGGGTAGCAAGCAGAGCCCCCACCCCACCCCCTATCTGCTGCCTGGTCAGGCAACTTTATGGGAGCTAGAGTCATCCGAAAGGAGGGAACCTTGGTTAAAATGCTTCTGTAAGATCCAACTGTAAGCCTCTTTCTAAATTGGTGACTGATGGGGAGGGCCACCCCATCCCACTGTGGATGATGCCATCCCTGGGCTGGTGGTCCTGGGTTCTATAAGAAAGCAGGCTGAGCAAGCTATGGGAGCAAACCAGTATGCAAGCCGTTCCGTTCCCCATGGTCCCTGCATCAGCTCCTGCCTCCAGGATCATGTCCTGTTTGAGATTCTGTCCTGACTTCCTTTGATAATGGATTATGATCTTGAAGTATAAGCCAAATAAACCCTTCCCCTCCCCAACTTGCTTTCTGGTCAGGATGTTTCATTGCAGCAATAGATATGCTAAGACACCACCCACCAACCTACACAAACTCCCTACAAAGTAGCCAATTTATGCAGAAAGTCAAAAAATACACTTACCAAACAGTTGAACGAATAAATGAATAAAGGCACCATGGAACTAAAAAGAAGGAACGAACAAATGCATGGAATTAATGAATGAAATAAAAGGGAAGGGGAAGAGTGAGTGAGTGAATGAATGAATGAATGAATGGATCGGAGAAACAATCCCCGCAGGAGTGAGTCAAGACCGGTAACCAGAGACTCCCTGCCTACGCAAGCAGCAAATAGGGGGATTCCGGAGGGGCGGGGCTCTACCCGGAAGCGCCTTTGAGGGGCGTGCCAGTGGGCGTGTCAGTGGCTGGTGGCCACTTCTTGGGCCCGGGGGCGGGGCGAGAGAGAAGACCTGACTAGGGACGGTTCAGCTGCCCAAAGCACCCGCTGCGGTGGACCTGGCCGGCGACCTGGACCTCTCGCTTTTCTCGTCCACTCTCCGCGCCTGCACAGCCAGGTAATGAAGCCACTCGGAGAGGGAATCTGGTTCTGTTAGGCGGACACACAAACCCGGAAAAGCGCGCGGTACACCTCAGAGTTCGATCCCGCTGGACCCAGGACCCCGGGCTGGCGCGGCCGGCATGTCGGATGCGCGGAAGGGGCCGGACGAGGCGGACGATAGCCAGTGCGACTCGGGCATAGAGTCGCTGCGCTCTCTGCGCTCCCTGCCCGAGCCTACTGCGGCACCAGTCTCCTCCGGATCATCGCACAGCGGCTGTCCACAGCCTTGGAGCCATGCTCCGGAGACCGACAAGGAACCAGAGAAGGAAGATGCGGATGGAGAGCGAGCGGACTCCACCTATGCCTCCTCCTCTCTCACTGAGTCCTTCCTCTCACTGGAGAGACCCGAAGCCAAGGATCCAAGCCCTCCCGCCCCAGGCTCGCCGCTGCCCCCCGCGGGGGTGCTGAGCCCTCAGCAACTCGAGGCGCTCACATACATCTCTGAGGATGGAGACACGTGAGTAAACTGGCTAGGCTGAAACAGGATGCTCAGTCAGAGCCTCCCTAGGAGCTGCAACTGGCTGGGCACCCTAGAGAACAGACCCTTATACAGCACCCGCCCTGGAAAGGCCACCCCACCCCCCCCCCCAAACTTCAAACTTAACTTGCAGCCTGCTTTTAAGCTGTAGCCAGGTTCAGACCAAAAAACCAGACATCATCGCCTCTCTTATGAGCGGACAGAGCTAGCAGGGCCCTTAAAACCTAGAACACCAGAGAGAATCTTGACCAGTAATCCACCCCTGGGAAGAGGAATCCCCCCACCCCAAACCAATTCAGTTTTTGTTTATCTTGTTGGGGGAAGGGGTGTCCCTGTTTGCTCAACATTTGGGATACCAGTGCCTGACTTCAGAACATCCTAACCAGAGGGGGAAAAAAAGGTAACATCAGGATTTTAGGTTGTCATTCCAGCCCAGGAAGCCTGGATTAAGGGTGCTGCTTGGGTGGGTGCCTGTTTGGAATTGGTTCCAAAAGAGGGACTAGACTGAGAATTCTTGCCCCCAACAAACAGGCCAGCCAGCTGGCTGCCACAGTTCGCTCACTTCCTCCTCTGCTGAGAAAAGGGAAGTCATGGCTTGGTGTCTGCCTCCCCCCCAACAGCCTGCACCTCCTGAGCTCCCCAAATTCTCCTCACTGTCCTGTCTTCTCTCTCTCTATCTCCCCTTTCCTCCCCTAGGCCCAGCTGGAGTCAGGTGCAGCTGGACTGTGAGGCTATCAAGTGTGTAGGGTATCAGGTGCCAAAGAAGACGTGACTGGGCTTTGTGGGTGACAGAGCAGGAGCAGCTGGAGCCCTAGATGAGAGGGACAATGGAATGCAGGGGGGAGGGAACCTGTCCTGACCTGCTTGTTGGAGATGTAGGGGTCTTGGATGGGTACTGGCAAAGATAGTCTCCATCCTGTGAGTGGGAGAGAAGCAGTAAGCCTTTGGTAGTTTATGCGCCCGTCACAACCCTTAGGCCAGGACCTCAGAGTTCTGGGAACTGATGTACAACGCCTCAGGCCGCCCTCCACTGTTAGCCTCTGAGCCTTGAAACGCTCCACTTAGAGACAGTTACTGTGTGTATGTGGAGAAGCATCAGGACCCCCAAGCAGATATCTTCCCTCCTTTGGAGGTGGCTGGACTGTGGGAAGTGTGGAAGTGGGAAAAGGAAGTGGGAGGGAGGAGGGGGAGACTGGGGGAGAGAGGGAGGTGGCTGCAGGAATGTGACCCAGAGTGCAGGCCCTGGCCGAGGGGATTTCCAGGGTGGTTCCTCCCTCCCTCCGTCACTCTCTCCTGGCCTCCTTTACTGCCTGCCTTCAGCAAAAGCTTGCCCCCGTCCTGCCTAACTCAGTATCCCCCTCCCCAGCCCAGACAGGCCTTTAGCCAAGTTACCCCAAGGCAGCTGTCCAGGTCTAGACCATCTAACCTTGGCTTTCGTTTTCCCCACCTGATGTGGGGAAACCCCAAGACTGGAACTTCCCATCCCAACTGCCCCAGTTGGCCCTAACTTACAACTCCCGTCACCCCCCACCCCACCGAGCCCATTTTCTGCACCGCACCAAACAACTCCTTGGAGCTGTTCCTAGGAGACGGTTTCTGACCAGACCCATAGGGCCCTCTTGACTAGTGGGTAAGGCAGCAGTTTGAAATGCCGTGCTGGCTCCTTGGAATGTGTGACATTGAGTTGCTGGGGGAACCCCACATCTGCCTCCTTCTGTCCTCCCTGTGGTGGGGAGCTGGGGAGCTCGGCCCTGGAAAGCCCCTCTGTGTCGCCAGCGGCTTTCAGTTTAGCTCTGAGCTGCAGCTGGCCTGGCAAGGCCCTGGGGGCACAAGGGAGCTGGGTGTGGGCTAGTTGGACAGGAAGGCCCTTGTGCTGTCAGCACCCTGCCCACAGGCCCACCCAGCCAAGGCCCTCCACAGGTCCAGCCATCCAAGCTTGGAGCTCCCACCTCCAGAATCCTGGCTTCCTGTACCAACCCCTCACTTCCTGGCCCAGACTCTCACTTCCTGCACCTGCTTGGTTGTGGGTAGCTAGTTAGAGGTCAATGCATCCATTCTAACCCCAAGACGCCAGCGTATCCTCTCTGACCTGGGCTCTGACACGGCCTCTGACCCTGGCCCTCTCCCGCTCCAGGCTGCTCCACCTGGCAGTAATTCATGAAGCCCCGTCGGTGCTATTCTGTTGCTTGGCTTTCCTGCCCCAGGAGGTCTTGGACATTCAGAACAACCTTTACCAGGTGAGTCAAGAGAGAAGGCTATGCCCAGATTCCTGTTCCCATCCCCAGCAGCCAAGCCCTCTGCCAGACACGGTAGCAGAAGCTACAACACCAAGATGCATGCGGAGAAAGCAGCCTCTGCCCACGAGGTGCCCACAGACTCATCACTGGCACCTAATTAGACAGCACCGTGACAAGTGTGTTGAAGACCTTCCCAGCTTCAGTGGGGTCTGGTGTCTTTGTAGGACAGGCAAGGAAGGCTGAATATAAGAGATGACACCTTAACTGAGCCTTAATGGGGACAGTTGTCAGGGAGACGGCCCTGGTTCCTCTGTCTTTCCTCCCCTCCCCTCCTGCAGACAAACCCTGGAGGATGATACGGATCTCTCCAGGGGATAAAGGATTAAGGGCAAGGCCCTGTTTCCCTCACTCTACTTCCAGAAATGGGATCCCAAGCATTTGGGAAGGGCTCAGGAGTAATTTCACAGAAGGCGCAACTATGACCCTTACAGTTACTTTCAGAGAGGCTGCTGGGAGTTAGGGGTGGTGGTGGTATCCCAACGTGTTCAGGAGTTAGGAGCCTGCTGCAGCGGTTCTGTGACCTCGTGACCCTCTGTGCCAACAGACAGCACTGCATCTGGCCGTTCATCTGGACCAGCCAGATATCGTCCGGGCACTGGTGCTGAAGGGGGCCAGCCGAATTCTGCAAGATCAACATGGTGACACAGCCCTGCATGTAGCCTGTCGGCGCCAGAATCTGGCCTGCGCATGCTGCTTGCTAGAGGAGCAGCCGGAGCCGGGCAGAGAGCCTTCTCATCCCCTGGACCTCCAACTGAAGAACTGGCAAGGTGTGAGCAGGACTTACACCTGCAAGCAAAACCAAGGAAGCATGAGACAGATAATAAATAGCACACCGTGAATTACGTGTGTGTATGTGTGTGTGTGTGTGTGTGTGTGTGTGTATGTGTGTGTAGAGGAAGAGGCTGCCGTGGCAGACTAGTGGGAGGAGGAGAACCGGGATGTGGCAGGGTTGGAGGGAAAGTTTTTATAGGGAAGTCCTTGGAATCAGGAGCCTTTAAACAGAGACTCAAAAGAGACCAAGGATGTCGATTTTAATCTAAATCTCTATTATAAGCAAGGTTGGAGAAACGAAGGAGGCTCTCAGCCAGAAGGGGGGGTGGCAAAGTCAAAACCATGGGGCATATAGGAAGAGGTGACCCCTGGGTAGAGACTGGGGCCATGAGCATCCCCAGACAGCTCTGAGGAGCCTTGCCTGGGCTTGGAGGTAAAAGTCTAGAGTTAGCAAGGGTGGGCGTGTGCACTGGGAGACCGTGTGTGTTTGGCACTGTCACTCAGCAGCCTGATCCTTGAAGCATAAAAGTTTCAGTAACATGACCGAAAAAGTGGAAACTTTGAGTTCCTTTCCTCTCAGACCTCAGAGGGGATTTTGGGGAGGTTGTATTTTAATAGTCCTGTGATTCGAGGCATTGAGTAGGCAGGGGGGTCCCTGGAGGCTAAAGGGCAGGGTAGTCCCTGCGGAAAGGTAGACACCAAACAGCAGTCCCCACCCTCCTCCACCCCAGGTCTGGCCTGTCTCCACATCGCCACATTGCAGAGGAACCAACCGCTCATAGAACTGCTGCTTCAGAATGGAGCTGACATTGATGTACAGGTGAGGCCCCCACCTGGCCCACCAATCAGGGCCCCACCTGCCACACCACCTGCCACACCACCTGGTCCAGCCACACGTCCTCCTGGCAGTGTCAAACATGTTGACACCCCACCTCCAGAGCGCAGGCTCGACACACTGCCTCCGAACACGCAGAGCTGACATCCCTGTTCCTTGCAGGAGGGCACCAGTGGAAAGACTGCCCTGCACCTGGCTGTGGAGACCCAGGAGCGCAGCCTGGTGCAGTTCCTGCTCCAGGCTGGTGCCCGGGTAGACGCCCGCATGCTGAATGGATGTACACCGTTGCACCTGGCAGCTGGCCGGGGCCTCAACAGCATCTCATCCACTCTGTGCGAGGCCGGGGCCGACTCCCTGCTGCTGAACATAGAAGATGAGACACCCCAGGACCTGGCTGAGGATGTAAGAGACACGTATGCTCTGCCTTGCGGCACTCGTCACCCACAACACAGTTAGGCACATTCATTAGGCGAAGGATGTTCACCAGTTAACAGTGCTAGGGTCAGGCTGGAGCTGTAATTTAGTTGACAGTGCTTGCCTAGCATGTAAGAAACCCTGGGTTCCACACCCAGCACCACACATAAAGTGGCACATGCCTGTCATAAGATCAAAAACTGGAGGTCTTCATCTGCATAGCACGTTCAAGATCAGCCTAAGCCACATGAGTCCCACAACCCCCTAAAACTGCTGGGGGGATGGGGTAGAGCAGAACTACTTTTTTAATTAATTAATTAATTGGTTTTTTGGGTTTTTGGTTTTTTGATTTGTTTTTTCGAGACAGGGTTTCTCTGTGTAGCCCTGGCTGTCCTGGAATTCACTCTGTAGACCAGGCTGGCCTCGAACTCAGAAATCCGCCTGCCTCTGCCTCCCAGAGTGCTGGGATTACAGGCATGCACCACCACCGCCGCCGGGCGCAGAACTACTTTTTACCAACTGTGACTGTATTGGGCTGTATTTGCCACCATCCCCACCCCCACCTCCAGCCTACAACCAGTTTCCTAAGCCGGTCAGGCCCAAGGAGCCCAAACATGGACTCCAATGGGAGGCGACTCTGTGAAGCTAACCAGATGGAAGGCAGTGCCACAGTGAGGCCTGGGAAAACAGGGGGAGTAACGCCCCTACACTCGTCTGCACTGTCTTGAAGTAAATGTCTTCAGCATACAAATAGATACCCGGGTTTTCAGGTCTTAAACTTTTTTTATTTTTTTATTTTTTTGTTTAAGATTTATTTATTTATTTTGTTTTTTTTTTTTGGTATTTTCGAGAAAGGGTTTCTCTGTATAGCCCTGGCTGTCCTGGAACTCACTCTGTAGACCAGGCTGGCCTCAAACTCAGAAATCCTCCTGCCTCTGCCTCTGAGAATGCTAGGATTACAGGCGTGCGCCACCACCGCCGCTGCCACCACCCACCACCACCATCACCACCACCACCACCTGGCTGATTTATTTATTTTTATGTATGTGACTACACTGTCGCTGTCTTCTGACACACCAGAAGAGGGCATGGATCCCATTACAGATGACTGTGAGGCACCATGTGGTTGCTATGAATTGAACTCAGGACCTCTGGAGGGGAAAATCATGTGGAAAAGCAGTCAGTGCTCTTAACCTCTGAGCCATCTCTCCAACCTCTCCCCCTTTTTATAAAGAGGCCAAACTCACATTTTCTATAAATTAAAAAAGATATATTCATCGAGATGTCCCGGCACATGCTTTTAATCCAAGCAATTGGGAGACAGAGACCGGCTGATCTCTGCGAGTTTGAGGCCAGTCTGGTCTACATAGTAAGTTCCAGGACAGCCAAATAGAATTGGAAATAGAATTGATGGAAATATAATAATGGTAACTACAATTGGTAGTCCTATTACTGAGGGGGTAATAAAAGAGGAGAATAGATTTTCGTTCATTTTAGTTCTCAAGGATTTTTTGTTTTTTTTGTTTCGAATGTTTTTGGGGATGGAGGATGAGGGAATGATTGTAGAGAAATTTGTAGTTGAAATAGAATAAATAGGGTGATTATTAAAGAGATAATAGTAATAAATCATGTGGATGTATCTAGCTGTGGCATATCACTATGGAGATTTTAGGGTCTCTAACTTTAACTTAATAGGTTAACGCTCTAAGCTTCATAGTGAAATTAAATTATTGAAACTGATCAGTTTTTGAAGTGTTTTGGTGGTACTATTTCAAGAACAATAGGTATAAAGCTGTGATTGGAACCACAGATTTCAGGGCATACATAGTGAGACCGAGACTCAGAAAACAATCAAAAGTATCCAAAACATTGAATACTATCCCTTCCATACTCCAACCCCAACTCTAACCCCAGCTGCACACCACACACACACACACACACACACAGACACACACACACAGACACAGACACACACACACACACACACACAGGCCAGTGGACTGGATCAGCTCTCAATTCATTCCTAATTCCGATATTCTGCATGGTTTACTTCAGATCTTGTCTAAGCTTTGGGTCTCTGCCGCGCGCAGGTCTCTCACTGTCTGGCCTTCAGCTTGCCCAGGTCCCTGCTGTCATGGCTCAGGACATTAACTCTGCTTCTCTCCGTTCTCTCTCTCAGCTCCTTTCCTATTTGCCCTTCGATGACCTGAAAATCTCTGGGAAGCCACTGCTGTGCACTGACTGAAGCTCCGATGGGCTGGTGGACCCCTACCTCTTCCCACCTGGAACCTGGAACCGCAGCTGTGGCCATTGGGACCCGAGCGATGTCGACCCTCTGCTGATGCTAGTCCTGGGGCTGGCATAGTCCTAAAATGAGATGAAGGATTACAGATGAAGGATTACAGATGGAGAAGAGACGATCTGGAAGGAAGAACGTCCCAGGTGGCCTGGAAGGAAATTCTTAAAAGACCCTCAAAGCCACTGGTCTCCTGAGGGACATTTTCTTGCTTCTGTTGGAGACGGCATGGGCTGAAATGACCAGCCACCAGGAAAACAAGGATAGCAAAAACCGGCCCCTGAGGGCTCTTACCTAAAATACCTTTGTGAGTGTGTTTGGCACTGGGGTTTGAACCTAGAGCCTCCGCAGTGGTAGGCAAACAAGCTTGCTCTCACGGAGTTGTGTCCCCCAGCCCTCTTTTTCACTTTTTATTTTGTGATAAGATCTCACTGAGTTGCCTGAGATGGCCTGGAACTCAATCTGTAGCCCAGGCAGACATCTTTGAACTGGAATCCTCCTGTCTCAGCCTCCCGCGTAGCTGGGGTTATAGGTCTGGTGCCAGTAGGCCACCACAAAGTTGTTTAAAGACTTCAAACCTAAGGCTCCTCCCAACTGAACCTTTGTGATTATTCTAATATGACACTAAAATGGAAGCAAGAGGCTTTAAAAGAAAAAATGATTGCTTTCTACAGTTGTATGCATAGGCAGGCCTGACCTGTGACTCCCAGAAGGCAGAGAGAAGGAAACAGGCCCCTGAGCAAGCAGAGGGCCTTACTGGGTACGGTAGGAGGCCTGACCGGTTCCTGCCTGCACAGACACATCTTACTCCCGGTGAAATGCCCAGGGTTGGAGAGTGAGAAGGACAAATATTGAGACCCTTGTCCCTGGAGAAGCGTGGGGACGTTGAACACAAGAGAGCTGCGACTTTACTTTTTCCCCCCTTAGAGTCCACACACTGAGGGCCCTTCTAGGTCCAGCTCGTGGCTGGCGTGAAGAAAGAGAAGAAATAAACCGACATAATTTCTGATGCTTAGCGCTTATAGGCACTAAGCAAACACATCCTGTGAGTGAGAGATATTAAAAGCATAAACAACTAAATATGTGGTTATAAATTGCAATGGGTGGCCGGGAAGGGAAAAAAAAGCATGAAGGAGGACGATGGAGTGGGTGAAGGATCATTCTTTAGGATGCTTCAGAAGGGTGCCGTAGAAATCGGGATTTAGGATAAGCGACGGTTAAGACAGCATTGGGGAGGGCCTCCGGTAAATTAAAGGAACTGCAAACAAGCCAACAGGACTCTACAAGGTTGGGCAAGTTAGGCAAGAGGATGCAGAGCCTCGAAGGTCACAGGCACAGGTACTAGGAGGGTGACCACCGAAGCAGCCATAAAAAGGAGAGATCCTTGTTTAAAAATGGGAAAACTAACATAAGGGGAAGCACTTGGGTCTCAGAGACTCAAAATTCCAGTCCACTAGGTGGCAATGGACATCATTACTACATCTGGGATGCATTGGGTTGATGATGGCTGTGACCAAGCAAGCTGGGAAAGGGAGGGAGTCCCAACTGGAGTTCCCCAGGGGACCCGGGCCTGGTCTGCCTCCGGGCCGCGCGGGGGCGCTGTGGCCGGGGTGCCGCGAAGGGGGCTGAGGCGGGGAGGAGGCGGGAAGAGCGCGGCACTTCCGCTGGCTGGCCGACTGGCTGGCTGCTGGAGCGGGCGGCAGAGGGAGCGGAGGGAGCGCGCGGCCCGGGGGACTTGCATTCCCCGGTCCCCCCTCCGCCCCACGCGGCTGGGCCATGGACGCCAGGTGGGGGGCTCGGGCAGCCATGACCCACGTGACCGAGACCCCGGGGCCACGTGACCGAGACCCCAGAGCTCGGGAGGCGGGGTGGGGGGGGTCCCCCAGCCGCAGATCCGCGTGGCACTGTCGGGAGCCCAGTATGGATGGGCACGCGACATGTGGCCTACACTCTTTAGGGGGTCTTCGGGATTGTCGCGCGGAGGGGATGCGAGACTGTGGCGCTTCGGAGCGGGAAGGGGGGGTGGTTGCCTGTGGCCTGAGCTGCCCGCGCGCTGGAGGGAACAGAGGCGACCTGTGTGGCTGGACAGGCGGGGCCGCCCCCGGGAAGGGAGGAGGTTCTGCCTGGCCTGCGCCGGACCCCCCGAGAGAGAGGGAGAGAGAGGCTCTTTGTCCGTCCCTCTGGGCTGCAGCGGAGGGGGCGGGGAGGCCACTGGGCACTTCCCTGGTACCTTCCCCTCCGGAGGGCAGAGGGACGGAAGAGCTGCAACCCTAATCGTTGCTTCGGCTGTCCCAGCAGATGGTGGGCAGTAGTGGTGCTCGCCACGCTCCCTTCCTTGGGAGCAGGTGGAGAGTCACCCGAAGCCCCTCCGCAGTCCTGGACACAACTGTGGCTCTTCCGCTTTTTGTTGAATGTAGCTGGCTATGCCAGCTTTATGGTACCTGGCTACCTCCTGGTGCAGTACTTAAGAAGGAAGAACTACCTGGAGACAGGTAATGTGGCCAAAGGGTGGGGAAATGAGCCAAGTCCGGTTGCAGGTGTTGACAGACCCGGACTTGGGAAGGGAGGGAGGCCAGTAAATTAGACAGCGGGTCGGGCTGGCTGCTCTGGAGAAGCTGTGGACTTGACTTCTGTATCTTCTTCAGGCAGAGGTCTCTGCTTCCCTCTGGTGAAAGCCTGTGTGTTTGGTAATGAGCCCAAGGCTCCTGATGAGGTCCCCCTGGCTCCCCGGACAGAGACAGCGGACTCCACCCCGTCTTGGCAGATCCTGAAGCTGGCCTTCTGTGCGTCGGGGCTCCAGGTGAGAAGACAGGCTCCCCTTCTCTTCCCAAGCTGGGTGCAGACAGCTAGGGACTTAATGAAACCAAATTTGCCCTGCCCACCCCAAAGCTTTGTTGGTTTTGATATGGTTTGTGTCCCTACAGGACACAGCCCCATCCTGGAACACCTGTACTGAAATGAAAGTTCACTGTGCACGCACTCGCGCACACTCACACACACCCATGCCCGCGTGATGTTTTATACAGTGTGGAAGAAGGCCTACTTGAGTTACTGTATTTTTTTTCCCCTATGCCCTTATATGCTGTATCTAGTTTGAGTTTGAGGAATGTCTGGCTAGACTTTTATCCCCAGAGCTGCTTCCCCCATTATTTTGAGACATTATTATTATTTTGAGACAAAGTTTTACCATGCGAGCCAGCCCTAGTTACTCCAGAACTCACTATGTAGAACAGGCTGGCCTCCAGCTCAGAAATCCACGTGCTCTGCAAGTGCTGGAATTGACCACCACAACGCTATTTTGACAGAATCTCACGGGCTCAGACAGGCCTTGAATTTTCTTTCTTTCTCTTTTTCTTTCTTTCTTTGTTTCTTTCTTTCTTTCTCTCTCTTTCTTTCTTTCTTTCTTTCTCTCTTTCTTTCAGGCCTTGAATTTTCTTTCTCTTTCTTTCTCTCTCTCTCTTTCTCTCTCCCTTCCTTTCTTCCTTTCTTTCGTTCGTTCGTTCGTTCGTTCGTTCGTTTTTTGAGACAGGGTTTCTCTGTATAGCCCTGGCTGTCCTGGAACTCACTCTGTAGACCAGGCTGGCCTCAAACTCAGAAATCCGCCTGCCTCTGCCTCCCAAGTGCTGGGATTACAGGTGTGCACCACCACCGCCCGGCCAAAATTTTGTTAGTAGGATTTCTTTGTGAGTGAGGTGGCCACCTCACCTTAGATATATGTTGCAAGTGTCCAGTCCTCCCTGAGGCTTCCAAACATTCCAGTTTCTTTTTGATTTAGTTCAAACTAAAATCACTTTATATGGTATATGGAGCCAGCTCTAATGGACTTGCATCATGAAGGGCAGGATTTGGTCTTGAAGCAGATGTCTGGTGTTTGAATCCTCACAAGGTGAATTAAAGCTTAGGAAAGAAACCCCTCCCTCAGAGGAACCCAAAGTGTCAGTTACAGCGAATGCAACTAGTTCTGAGGAAGTGGCTAGTTGAGACTTCTGCCTTTCCTTCTCGTTAATATCGCTATTCTCTGCCCTCCGCCTCCAGGTGTCCTATCTGACTTGGGGTGTACTGCAGGAAAGAGTGATGACCGGAAGCTATGGGGCCACAGCCACATCGCCAGGCGAGCATTTCACAGACTCCCAGTTCCTGGTGCTAATGAACCGCGTGCTGGCACTGGTCGTGGCTGGCCTCTGCTGTGTCCTGCGCAAGCAGCCCCGTCACGGTGCACCCATGTACCGCTACTCCTTTGCTAGTCTGTCAAATGTGCTGAGCAGCTGGTGCCAGTACGAAGCACTTAAGTTTGTCAGCTTCCCTACCCAGGTGCTGGCAAAGGCCTCCAAGGTGATTCCTGTCATGATGATGGGAAAACTGGTATCTCGGCGCAGCTATGAACACTGGGAATACCTGACTGCCGGCCTCATCTCCATTGGAGTTAGCATGTTTCTTCTGTCGAGTGGACCAGAGCCCCGAAGCTCTCCAGCCACCACACTCTCTGGCTTGGTCCTGCTGGCAGGCTATATTGCTTTCGACAGCTTCACCTCAAACTGGCAGGATGCCCTGTTTGCCTATAAGATGTCATCAGTGCAGATGATGTTTGGGGTCAATTTATTCTCCTGTCTTTTCACAGTAGGCTCACTACTGGAACAGGGGGCCCTACTGGAGGGGGCGCGCTTCATGGGGCGACACAGTGAGTTTGCGCTCCATGCCCTCCTCCTCTCAGTCTGCTCTGCCTTCGGTCAGCTCTTCATCTTCTACACCATCGGACAGTTCGGAGCTGCTGTCTTCACCATCATCATGACTCTGCGCCAGGCTATTGCCATCCTCCTCTCCTGCCTCCTCTATGGCCATACTGTCACCGTGGTGGGGGGACTGGGAGTAGCTGTGGTATTCTCTGCCCTTCTACTCAGAGTCTATGCCCGGGGCCGGAAGCAGCGGGGAAAGAAGGCTGTGCCCACAGAGCCCCCAGTGCAGAAGGTGTGAGAACCTTCTATTCTCATCTTCTGAGGCACTGGCTCAAGGGCAAATATTCCCAGTATCTCAGCATACAGCGGGAGTTGCAGCCCTGGTGGCAGCCTTTCACCTTGCCTTAAGAGCCCTTCATGGAAGTGATAGCTGTGGGCATTGGGTCCAAGGAAACCCAGAGCTCCGCTGCAATCCTGACTTAGTGGGGAGCCAGGTAAACCACCAGCACCAGGGCTTTGCTCATTCCCTTTAACACGCCCCCCAGGCTGCCAGGCACCAGCTGGGAAGAGAATTGTTTACAGGCCACCAGTTCCTTCCCTAGGGGCTAGTGAGCAAGGGGCTGTCTGGGCAGAAGAGATAGGGGGTCCCCAGGGTTCCTTGAGCAAGTTTTGGTACTTGGAAATGTCACCTTTGCTCTTATTTGATTAAACTGCAGCAGTGACTTTGGACTGGTGTTTTGGTTGGCATTTTAACTAAGTGGCAGTGCCTCTTACCTTCTAACACAATTCAGGGAGTGTTTGTTACTTTACAAGGAGAGCAGAACTGTATAAAACTGCATCTTCTTTATTTTGCATACTTTTAATTTCAGAACAAAATAAAACAAAAAACACAATACACAACACCCAACCCTGCTATTTTGTGGGAGGGGATCTTCCTGCCTTAAGGAACAAGGACAGGATATAGATTCTTGTAGACATGAGCAGAGCCAGGTGGGTCAGGCCAGTCCTGGCTGTGGGGGAGCCACAGGGGGTACTATACAGAGGGCAGGGCGTCTAATCCACTTCTTCCATGCGGGAGGCGTCCTCATCACCTTCCAGTGGGGGGATCTCGTCAGGAACAGCAGCACTGGGCTCTTCTGCAGTGACCTCATCTTCATCAATGCCTAAAAAGACAATCCATGAGATTTAAGCGGCAGAACATTAGGTGTGCCCAGGGTCCAGCCAGTCCAACTTGCTATCAGGAGCTCAGACTCACCCAGGCCTAGTTTAATCATGCGGTAGATGCGGTTGGAGTGGGTTTGGGGATCCTCAAGTGAGAAACCAGAGGAGAGCAGAGCAGTTTCAAACAGCAGCACCACCAGGTCCTTGACAGCTTTGTCATTTTTGTCTGCCTCAGCCTTCTGCCGCAGGGTCTCCACAATGGGGTGGTCAGGGTTGATCTCTAGGTGTTTTTTGGCCATCATGTAGCCCATTGTAGAGTTGTCTCGCAGTGCCTGGGCCTTCATGATGCGTTCCATGTTGGCTGTCCAGCCATAGGTGCTCGTCACAATGCAGCAGGGTGAAGACACAAGCCTATTAGAGACTGTCACCTGTAGACCATTAAAAACAATGACAAGATGTATCTTTGGCTATCATGGAACTGCTATAAAGTACCTTGTTTTTTCTTTTGTTAAGAATGGTAGGCAGGACTAACCACTACATGCTCTGGAAGCTAAAGGTGGCTTGAGTATAGGTATTCAAGAGTAACCTGGGCAACACAAGGCCTTTTCTTGCATGCATACATTAGATGGAATAATTACTGGTGGGTGTGTTAAGAAACTTCCTTTCAAAGGCATACTATAGCTGTAGGAATTAATGTAGGAAGGCCCTATCTGGTCTAAGCTGCCTGACACCATTAGCTGTATAGCAGACTTAAGACTCACCTTTTCAACCTTCTTGTCCAAGATCTCCTTCATGAGCTTGCAGAGATTCTCAAACTTTGCCTTGCTCTCCTCCATTTTCTTCTTCTCTTCCTCATCCTCTGGTAGCTCCAGGCCCTCCTTAGTCACGGAGACCAGGCTCTTCCCATCAAATTCCTTTAGCTGCTGCACGCAGTACTCATCGATGGGCTCTGTCATATACACCACCTCAAAGCCCCGTTTGCGCACGCGCTCCACAAAGGCAGAGTTGGCCACTTGCTCTTTGCTCTCACCTGCAGGATTATGAAATATGACCAAAAAGGCCTTCACACCACCACTTCCCAATTTCCCAAGTCCACAAGGCACCTTTGATCAGACCCAAGCGCCAACATACCAGTGATGTAGTAGATGGACTTCTGAGTCTCCTTCATACGAGACACATATTCTGACAGGGAAGTCATCTCATCTCCAGACTGAGAGGTGTGATAGCGAAGGAGCTCAGAGAGGCGGCGGCGGTTAGTGGAATCCTCGTGGATTCCAAGCTTTAAAGTTTAGGGAAAGGAAAAGTCCAATTATGAGCTGGAAAAAAAACACCCTAAATACAAAGTAATCTGGAGAGAGCACTTGTTCATTCATGTTACCTTTAAATTCTTAGAGAACGCCTCATAGAACTTCTTGTAGTTCTCTTTGTCTTCGGCCAGCTCCGAGAAGAGCTCAAGGCACTTCTTCACGATGTTTTTGCGGATGACCTTCAGGATCTTGCTCTGCTGCAGCATCTCACGGGAGATGTTCAGAGGCAGGTCCTCGGAGTCCACCACACCGCGGATGAAGTCTACAGTGAACCAGACCAAAAGCAGGACAGCTGATCAGAGCTGTTAACACTTAAAACTACTCTGCCACACCAAAGACTAGGTCAGAGCACCTAGCTGTATGTGGAAGGTCTAATGTGGGTTGCCTGTACTGCACATCCCCTAAGCCCAGCAGATACTCACTGAGGTACTCGGGGATCAGCTCATCACAGCTGTCCATGATGAACACACGACGGACATACAGTTTGATGTTGTTCTTCTTCTTCTTGTTCTCAAAAAGGTCAAAGGGAGCTCGCCGGGGAATGAAGAGCAACGCCCTGAATTCTAGCTGACCTTCTACAGAGAAGTGCTGAAATAAACCCAGGAATATAGTTTAGGGCAGGACTACTTCAAGCCCCAGTTTCAAACATTTGACCTGCAGCACTGTCAGTGCCACACTGCTGAAACCTAGGATGAGCAAACAGCCCAAGGAACAAACACCCAGAATGCTGGCAGCAACAAGTATCCCTCCAAGCAGACAGAACCACAGCTGTAATTAGGGTGGTGGCCATGACAGTGATTGAGAATGCAGTGTCAGATGTGGCCACCACCCTGATTCCCACCAGACAGGAGAATGTGAAACCACTGCCAATCAGATCTGAGCAGTTCCCAGTGCAGTCACATGGCTCCATGGCTTTCAGTTCTGGGCTACCAACCAGTTGAGCAAGCTGCTCCTTTCCACCTCCAGCTCTATGGACTCCCCCCCCCCACACACACAACATGTAAGGCCTCGCTCTCACCTTGACTGCCAAGTGGTCTTCCCAATCATTGGTGAGGCTCTTATAGAATTCGCCATATTCCTCCTGAGTGATGTCATCCGGGTTTCTGGTCCAGATAGGCTTCGTCTTATTCAGCTCTTCCTGGTCAATGTACTTCTCCTTGATCTTCTTTGTTTTCTTTTTCTTATCTTTGCCCGCGTCATCCTCCTCGTCAGATCCCACGTCTTCAATCTTAGGCTTCTCCTCATCCTCCTTATCTTCCTCCTCCTTCTCACCTTTCTCTTCCTCCGCCTCGTCATCACTGATCTCCTTCTCTCTTTCCTTCTCCAACTAAATCACCAATGACATGAGTTGAGAATGTAGCACCAGCAGAGCCCGACGCCATTAGCCAACACGGCAGCCTGCTCAAGCCCTGCAAGGCCATACTCACATAGAGGGTGATGGGGTAGCCTATGAACTGCGAGTGTTTCTTCACCACCTCCTTGACCCTCCTCTCCTCCAAGTACTCTGTCTGGTCTTCTTTGAGGTGAAGGATCACTTTGGTACCTCGGCCAATGGGCTCACCTGCAGAGAAAAATCACAAAACATGAAAAAGCACAACTAAAATACCCAACAAACAGCTACACCTTTTTTGTTCCTGGTTTCTCAATCTAAGGTTTCTGGGGTAGCCCTTGCTTGTCTCAAGAACACTCTCTCTTTCTCTCTCTCTCTCTCTCTCTCTCTCACACACACACACACACACACACACACAAAGCCAGGCGGATGGTGGCACCCGCCTGTAATCCCAGCACTCTGGGAGGCAAAGGCAGGCAGATTTCTGAGTTCGAGGCCAGCCTGGTCTACAGAGAAACCCCGTGTCGGAAAAAAAAAAAAATCAATCACCCACACGCCTATTTCCCAAGTGCTTCCCCTCAAACCTGTACTTTTCTAGAATACAAAAGTTCAAGGTTTCTTTCTGCCACCTCACCATGGTCTGCACGCACGGTGAAGGATCCGCCAGCAGAAGACTCCCATGCATACTGCTCGTCATCGTTGTGCTTGGTGATCACAACCACTTTCTCTGCCACCAGATAGGCCGAGTAGAATCCCACACCAAACTGTCCAATCATGGAGATGTCTGCACCAGCCTGCAAGGAGTTTTAAATGTTATGTGTCCGCAAGAAGGTTCTTGTACAAAACAACAACCACTTTCTGAGCAAGGGGATCAGCTCATTCTCCAAAATCTAGGGGTCAAAGCTGTCCTCACTGCCACATGTACTTATCAGAAAAACCAAACAAACAAGCATTAAGTCAAGCTAAAAGCAGTGTGGATTGAAGGCCACATACCTGGAGAGCCTCCATGAAGGCCTTTGTGCCGGACTTAGCAATGGTTCCCAAGTTATTTATGAGGTCAGCCTTGGTCATGCCAATGCCTGTATCCACCAAAGTCAGCGTGCGCTCCTGAGGGTTGGGGATGATGTCAATTTTCAGCTCTTTGCCGCTGTCCAATTTGGAAGGGTCCGTAAGGCTCTCATACCGGATCTTGTCCAGGGCCTGCACAAGAACAGCCAGCCAGGTTATTCCACTTGTCCACAGTCCCTCCCCTTCAACGTCAACTGCTGCATTTCTCTACTCAACCACTCCCACTGCCTGCTACACACACACACACACACACACAAACACACTCACTCCTGAGAAGTCTTTAATACTCACATCAGAAGCATTAGAGATCAACTCCCGGAGGAAAATCTCTTTGTTTGAATAGAAAGTATTGATGATGAGGGACATGAGCTGGGCAATTTCTGCCTGAAAGGCAAAGGTCTCCACCTCCTCCTCTCCATGGTGCACTTCCTCAGGCATCTAAAGATGAAAGGATTATTATTACCAAGGACCACTAGGGACACACGTTTTAAAATCCAGTTCAAACTTCTTTAACCTGGGTAGAATCCAATCCCAAAAGATAAGAGAGCCATCATTTAAATAAAAAAGACTTTGAAGCTACAGTGGCAAGACAAATCAAGAATAAAAAAAAAAAAAATTCCAGACTGAGTTAGCTACTTATAAACCCCAAAAGCAAGACCTGTACACATTCCTTAACTTCAGTCACATTGGGGTAAGGAAAACTTTTTTATCAGAAAGAGAAGCCTCCAGTATACACATTCGTGCTGTTCCTCCCAGCAGGGCAAGAGAACCTGGAAGAAGTAGTCGAGGCACTCAGGGGCAATTAAATCAGGACAAAGAAATAAAAAGCTCCACCGTGACCACTCACTGCGCAGACTTGCCTAGTCCGGAACACATGTAAAATGGTGGCCCAGTCGTCCAGCGACCCTAGTCACAGCCGGACATGCGTCGGCAGGAGCCACACGGGGAGGGGGCGCCATTGAGACCCTCCCACCGCCCCAGCATCCGGGCACTGGGGCGGGGCGCCCAGGCTTCCAGAACAATCTGAGCTCCCGGTAGGGGAGGAGTAAGGGAGGGACCTCTTCTCGTGCCTGCTCTCTCCCTGTTTCTCCTCCCCCCCCCCCCCGCCTCCCCTGGGAGGGCAGAAAGATCTGGAAAGGGAACGCGCAGTGGGTTCCAGCGTCCCTGCCAACCCGTGGACCCCTCCCCAAAGCCAAACACGTTGGGAACGGCGTCCGGGGAAGGTTGCCAGGCCAAGCTCACCAGGCCTTGCTTGCTGAGTCACGCCGAGCAGCCCGCCACCGCGCGGACCCTACGGACCCTGCAGCCGCGCCCGGAAGTGGAGGGCAAACATGGCAGCGTCCCGGGTCGGCGGCTACCACGTGCGGCCGCCCACCACCTGGCCCGACCGCACCCCCACCTCACGCTCTGGGGAATCCACCCGCCCCGGGGGGAGCCTCGCCGTGCAAGCCCGCCGGGGTCCACCACGAGCAAGCGGAGACATTCTAGGCACGTTATCCCGCCACAGGCCGCCCAGCTAGGGGAAAAAAACCTTTAGGGCAGATAAGATGGAGGCAGGGACCCGGGAAGAAGCCCCAAGGAGCCGCCGGGGACGGGAGATCGCGGCCTTACCTTGACGAGAAAGCCGAGTAGTAGTACAGAGCAGGGTGGTGGGCCCGGACCACGTCCGACTTGCACGGCAAGCCTAGGCTGCGCGGGGGTGACTCAAGAGAGCTCCCAAACGCCCCCGACCGCCCTATATAAGGCGAAGCACAGTCCGGGCTCCGCCCTCGGATCCCTCCGCCTTAAAGGAGTGGCAGTCAGCCACGCACCTGCCGCCGCCCGCCCACCTTGACGTCATGGTCCCAGATCGCGGAGGGGGCGGGGAGGAACAGAATCTGGGGCCTGCAGGGGCTGGGAGTCAAAGCCAATGCACCCCCATGTCTGCAGGAGTAGGACCTGTCCCCCCTCAAAATGGGTAGGGAGCATGTATATGCTACTAGAGATGTATCTGCGGGCGAATACCCCACGGACTTCCTCAGAAAACTGGTGGTAGTCTCTTCCACCCCTCCAAGAATCTAGTACTCCAGGAACGTCTGAAAGAGAATGGAAGTGGCCAACTCGGCTGCCATTTCCAGACCCGATCTTACTAGAATGTTCTCTACAAATCGCACATCAAAAAAAACCAAAAGGATGAGAAATTCCTTGTCCAACTTTAAGGAGGCCCCCGATCCCACCCTCCCGGGTACAGCACCGCTGTGGGCGGGGGAGTAGCTTCTCCGAGGGGGAGGGGCGCGGGCCTGGGCTGGCAGGGACTCTTTGGCGGCCCGTGGCGGAAGGAGCAGCGGCGGCGGTGCTGCGATTTCTTCCAGCAGTTTCTAGGCCTGTCTCGGCGGTCTCAACCCCTCCCCCCGAGGCTCCACCTCCCCTGCTGCGGTGGGGGCAGTGTCTTCATTGCCGCTCGGCTGCTTGGTTTTTTTTCTGCCTCGATCTTAACCTGGGGAGATTATTTTCCCCAAGTCTCCGCCGTACCGTGGGACAGGGTTGGGCGACCCTCTAACGCGTGGCCCTGGGAGGCCCACATTAGCGCAGAGGGAGGGATAGCTGACCCGGATCGGTCACAGGGCACGGGGGCTGTGGGGGTGAGTGACTGCGGACGGACACCTTCCAGTGAACAGGAGAGCCGAACGCTACTGGGTAGAACACTCCCCACCCCTCAGCCTCCCGGGTCGCCCACGAGGCGCGCGGGGACGTGTACCCTCCCTTTGCGAGCACAAGCTGCTTCCCAAGCTGGTTTCGCTTTTCTAGCCCTCTTCCCTACTGCAGCTCTTTGGACCTAGAAAGGAGGAGGTTCCGGTCTTTTCAGACTAGCGGGAGCTCTAGGCATCCGCAGCGAAGATGCTGGTCACGGGTTGGCCCGGTTCCTGGAGCCAGAACCAAGTTGTGCTAGTGCCTCTGTTCTAAAGGTGGCCCGCCCGCCATGCCTTCCCTGCCCTTCAGCGGGCCATCTAGCCTTGCCCTTTCCCAAGGCCGCATCTGGAAGCTTCTTGGACTGATGAGCCCGCCTGGAGAGAATGGCCATTGGTGCTCTGTAGATGTCCCTCTGTTTTCTTAGCTCACTTTGGCCGGTGTCCCCGTACCACCGCCCACATCTTTGTTCCCAGTGAGTGCGTGCGAGCAACCTGTCTAATGCGCATTCATTGTTAAACAGTAGTTGCTTTTCTTCCTTGCCTCTGATCATTCTGTTATCCTCTGCTTAATTGTAGTGTGTGTGTGTGTGTGTGTGTGTGTGTGTGTGTGTGTGTGTGTGTGAAGGCCCTAGGGTGTTGGATTGGTTCATAATCTGAAACCAGAAACTTCAACATGCATACCCTCTCTCAGCAAAAGGAGCCCAACTGATCTCCAGGCTGGACGTTTAGCCCCTGAGTGTTTCCCTAAGACCTACCAAGCCCTGGATTCCCTAGTTCACAAACAACACTGTCTCCCCTTGGCCTCTGAATGGTTGAAAGCTACTCTATACATTTTTTCACGGACAGGAAAATGAAGGGCTCTGTGAATAATGGCGGCCACTAAACCCAGGGTCATTCCTGTTCTGAAAGTGGAATGGGGATGGGAGCATGCTCTCTCTTGCGGGGACCCAAGTCTGAAGCAGGCCAGGAGCCTCTCCTCTGCGTGAGTTTCCTTTCGGCTGCTGCCCCCAGCAATGACAGGACCAAGACTCCTCCTCTGCAGCTTCCCGGGACTTTCTCAGTTAGGAACAATTCGCTGGGCCTGGTGGCCAGTGAACGGTGTAATTCCAGCCCTGGGGAGGCAAGAGGAGTGAGTGTGCATTACAGGCCGATGTGGGCTCAGAGTGAGACCCTGTTGCATTAAAGCGGAAAAGTCATTTTGCATCAACCCAGAGATTCCTTTTACCTTAGTGTGGTGGCACATGTCTGTCCCAGTATTAGGGTGGTTGAGACAGAAGGATGCCTGTAATTCCAAGTGCAGGGTACCAGACCAGTTAAGGGTTGTACTAGCAGACTCTATCTCAAAAACCAAGGGTGAGAAGGGTTAGGGAGCATGATGACTTCATGGGTAAAAGCATTTGTGCTTGTCCTCCAAGCCAGACAGTCTAAAACACACACACACACACACACACACACACACACACGCGATAAATCCTCTTTTGGGGGATGTGATGGTTTGTATATGCTTGGCCCAAGGAATGGCACTATTTGGAAGTGTGGCTTAGTTGGAGTAGGTGTGTCACTGTGGGCTTTAAGACCCTCACCCTAGCTGCCTGGAAGTCAGTATTCCACTAGTAGCCTCCAGATGAAAATGTTGAACTCTTAGCTCCTCCTGCACTATACCTGCCTGGATACTGCCATGTTCCCTCCTTGATGATAATGGACTGAACCTCTGAACCTGAAAGACAGCCCCAATTAAATGTTGTCTTTCATAAGACTTGCCTTGGTCATGGTGTCTATTCACAGCAGTAAAACCCTAAGACAGAGAGTTTCAAGACAGGGTTTCTCTGTGTAGCCCTGGCTGTCCTGGAACTTGCTCTGTAGACCAGGCTGCCACCACCATCTAGCTGGTTTGTTTTTTATAACAGTCATTTTGAAAAGGAGGGCTGGAGAGAGAGCTTGTCAGTGGGATGCTTGTCTGGCATGTACCACTTGAGTCAGCAGTCTGGAAGACCTCCGCCTGTATCCTGACGCTCCGCCCTCCTGCTGACTGACACTCCCAGGTCTCTGCCCTGAGCCTTACTTGAGGGTACCAAATACCAAAGAGTGCATAGAACCTTCAGCCCACTTGGGCCTTTAACAACTCAAGGATAACCCTGGGTGACCTACAGAAAGGGACAGACTTAGGATCTGTAGAGACAGGGTAGTGCAGAGATCTGCTCCCAGAAGATAAAAAGAAAAAGAAAAAAAAAGCCAGGAGACTCCTAGTAGCCTAGAAAGGAAACCCTTCCAGAAGGGAGGATGCGAGCACTGCAGGCTGGGGCTGTGTTAGGAAGGCTGCAGGTGCCATGCTGACCTGAAGTGGGGAAGGCCCTAGAGACAGCCTCAACCGCTCTATGTCTCCAGGAGCCTGAGTCCCAGCAGCAGCTGCAACCACCATTGTTCCTAAGACACGGTTTGTTCTTGATCAGGCAGAAGCTGTTGGAGAGTGGCCAGCTAAAACAGCTACTAACAGGTCATGACTTGCAGACCTGGGCCCCATGCTTGCTTTTCTTTCTTTCTTTCTTTCTTTCTTTCTTTCTTTCTTTCTTTCTTTCTTTCTTTCTTTCTTTCTTTCTTTCTTTCTTTCTTTTTCTTTTTTTTTTTTTTTTTTTTTTTTTTGGTTTTTTGGATTTGTTTTTTCCCAGAGACAGAGTTTCTCTTGTGTAGCCCTAGCTGTCCTGGAACTCACTCTGTAAACCAGGCTGGCCTCAAACTCAGAAATCCACCTGCCTCTGCCTCCCAAGTGCTGGGATTACAGGCATGCGCCACCACTGCCCAGTGTTGTTTTGTTTTTTTAAGATTTTATTTATTTTATTTTATGTATGTGAGTACACTGTAGCTGTCTTCAGACACCCCAGAAGAGGTCCTCAGATCCCATTATACATGGTTGTGAGCCACCATGTGGTTGCTGGGATTTGAGCTCAGCACCTCTGGAAGAGAAGTCAGTGCTCTTACCTTCTGAGCCCTCTCTCCAGCCCTCCAGAGACTCTCATTGTTTTTCAATGTTATGTGTACAGGTGCTTTGTCAACCTGTCGGTGCACCACAGTACCCTTGGGGTCAGAAGAGGGCAATGTTTCTCTAGAACTGGAGTTACAGATGGTTCTGAGCCACACCCAGACTCTGGGGATCTTACCCCAGTCTTCTGCAGGAGCAACAAGTGTTCTTAACTGCTGAGCCATCTCTCCAGCTCCCCGGATGGGAATATTTTTAAGGCTGGAGCATAGCTCAGCTGGTAGAGCATGTGTGGCTGTTGTGCATGAAGACCTAGTTTGGATTCCCTGCACTGGCATGGTGGCTCATTATTATTTTAGTGCTTGAGACATAGAGGCTGGAAATCAAATCCCATGGTCACCCTTGCACTACATAGAAGTTAGCCTGGAGTATACACGACCCTGTCTGGTGTGTGTGAAGAGAGCCTCAGGCTGGAGAGGTGATTCAGCAGTTAAGAGCTTGCTGGTCTTCCAGAGGAACACAGCATAGCTCACAGAGTCCTGCCACAAACACAGCAGGGGGCCTCACACCTAAGAAGTCAAACTCACCCTCCCCGTCCGTCCCTCCCACCTCCCCCACTCTCCCAACCCCCACCCCCGTCCCATGTTCCTTTGCTGGCTAGGGACTAAAGCGAGGCCTCTCTCAAATGTCAAACAAGAGGTCAAGCCCTTAGCCCTCTTGAAAGTGTCTAGTTACATATAAAAAATAAATAAATCTAAAAAAAGAAAAAAAAGGGGGGGGGGGCTGGAGAGATGGCTCAGCGGTTAAGAGCACTGACTGCTCTTCCAGAGGTCCTGAGTTCAAATCCCAGCAACCACATGGTGGCTCACAACCATCCGTAATGAGTCTGATACCTTCTGGTGGGGTGTCTGAAGACAACTACAGTGTACTTACATATAAAAAATAAATAGATCTAAAAAAAAAAAAGAAAGTGTCTAGTTGTTTATGTGTGTGCGTGTCTGCCTGCCTGTGTGTGCAGCTGTGTGTGAGGCTACTCAAATCTACACCTGCACAAAGGCAGCTGAATCCCCCAGAGCCGGAGTTACACTAGCATGTGCAAGACACCCCAGCTCATTACCTGCGAGCTGGCATTCAAAGTCCGGTCCTCATGAGTATTCAGCAATTGATCTTAATAGTCGAGCCATCTTCCCAGGGCCATCTTCCCAGTTGGTGCATTTACCTGGGAACCTGGCACCTGCCTTTAATCCCAACACTTAGGAGGCAGAAGCAAGAGGATCTCTGTAAGTTTGAAGCAAGTCTGGTCTGCATAGCAAGTACTAAGCTACCCAGGTCTATGTAGTGAGATCCTGTTGATGTGCCCCCTGAATAGTTGGAACATTTATAAATATTGATCGTATTTTAGGTTATAAGTCAGTCTCAGTCAGGCAGTGGTGGCACATACCTTTCATCCCAGCACTTGTGAGGCAGAGGCAGATTTCTGAGTTTGAGGCCAGCCTGGTCTACAAAGTGAGTTCCAGGACAGCCAGGGCTACACAGAGAAACAGAGAAACCCTGTGTGTGTGGGGGGGGGGGGGGGGGGGAACCAAATCAAAAAAAAAAAATCCATTGATGCCAGAAGATGGCACCAGAGAAACACCAGAGCTCTGGAGTTACAGGTGGTTAGCCAACGTGGACGCTGAACTGAACCTGGTGTTATTCTGCCAGAGCCCAGCAATCTTATCTGCTAGGAGCTCTCCAAGAGATTTTCTTTTGTTTTTTTGTTTTAATTTTATATGCATTGGTATTTTGCCTATCTGCATGTCTGGGTGAGGGTGTCAGATCCCCGGAACTTGAGTTACAGACAGTTGTAGGCTGCCATGTGGGTGCTGGGAATTGAACCAGGGTCCTCTGGAAGAGCAGCTCTCTGAGCCCTCTTTCTTTGTTTTCTATTTCCTTTTATTTTTTTAATATTTATTTATTTTTTAAATGTGAGTACATTGTTGCAGTCTTCAGACACCCCAGAAGAGGGCATCAGATCCCATTACAGATAGTTGTGAGCCACCACGTCGTTGCTGGGAATTGAACTCAGGACATCTGGATGAGCAGTCAGTGCTTCTAATCACTGAGCAATCTCTCCAGCCTGTTTTCTATTTCCTATCTTTAATATTGAGCACATTAAAATTAATTCCCCAACCTGCCAGGCAGTGGTGGCACACGCCTTTAATCCCAGCACTTGGGAGGCAGAGGCAGGCAGATTTCTGAGTTCGAGACCAGCCTGGTCTACAGAGTGAGTTCCAGGACAGCCAGGGCTACACAGAGAAACCCTGTCTCAAAAAAACAAAACAAACAAAACAAAACAAAATCCCAACCTGAGGGCTTACAGCTACACATTTTACAAGACTGTGTTTGATATATCCCACAAACTTCAGTAGACCACAGAGCGCCTGCAGCTCCTGGTCCTCTTACCGTTGCCTCCTGAATGCTGATATTATGGGGGTCTGATATGAGGCTTAGCTTTTCTTGGATGCAAAATGGTATATGCCACGAGGCAGCTCAGTGGAGCAAATGTTTGCTATTAGCTATTACGTATAGGGTTTTTAGCTTTTTTTTTTTTTTAAGATTTATTTATTTATTATATCTAAGTACACTGTAGCTGTCTTCAGACACACCAGAAGAGGGCATCAGAATTCATTACGGATGGTTGTGAGCCATCATGGGGTTGCTGGGATTTGAACTCAGGACCTTTGGAAGAGCAGTCAGTGCTCTTGACCGCTGAGCCATCTCTCCAGCCCCAGGATTTTTAAAAATGTGTATAGGTGGCAGTGTTTTGTTTTGTTTGTTTTTGAGGCAGAGTCTTTCTATGTAGTCCTCCATGTCCTGGAACTTGCTGTGTATACCAAGCTGGCCTCAAACTCAGAGGCCCACTCTCCTCTGCCTCCCGGGTACTGGGTACCCGGGTACATACAACCACACAGAGCCTGTTGATGGGTGTTATGAGTTACCAAATCCAAACTCGACTGTTAATATTTGTGAATTTCCCAGATAAGCTTAAGAAAATAAGTTATCTAGCTGTTGGGTTAAGTTTATTAAATCAAGCCTGTTAAGTGCCTTGTTAGAAATGGCAAACAGGAAGTTGGAGGGATGGCTCAGCAGTTAAGACCACAGCACCCACATCGGGTGGCTACAACTATGCAATGTCGGCTCTGGTGGTCTGACCTTTGGCATCACATGCATGTACTCATACAGACACAGATACATAATTGAGAATAAACGAAATAGTATGGGGCTGGAGAGATGGCTCCGCGGTTAAGAATACTGACTGCTCTTCCAGAGGACCTGGGTTCAATTTCTGGCACCCAGATAGGGACACAGAACCATTTGTAATTGCCAGTTCCAGGGGACCTAAAGCCCCTCATCTGATCTTTGTGGGCATGAGGTTAGCATACAAGGTGTACTTATAGTAGATGCAGCCAAAATACTACACATAGTGTGTGTGTTTCTTTAAAATGCAACACGCCTGTAATCCCAGCACTCTGGGAGGCAGAGGCAGGGGGATTTCTGAGTTCGAGGCCAGCCTGGTCTACAGAGTGAGTTCCAGGACAGCCAGGGCTACACAGAGAAACCCTGTCTCAAAAAAATAAAAAAATAAAAATAAATAAATAAATTTAAAAAAAAAGAATTTAAAATGCAACACAGCTCGTTATAATGCTGCATGTTGGTGACCAGAGGTGGGAGGATGAGAGCTTCAAGGTCAACCTCAGCTATATAGTGTGTTTGGGGGCAACCTTAGCTACATAAGACCCTATAGTTTACATGTGTGTATATATACATATATGTGTGTATGTATAAACATATACATATATGTATGTATATGTGTATATATGTTTATATGTATATATGTATAATGTACATGTATATATGTATGTGCATGTATAGTATATATATATGTGTGTGTGTGTATATATGTATATATATATATATGTGTGTGTGTGTGTGTGTGTGTGTATATGACAGGGAGGCCAAGTGCAAATACAAAATTGTGGGTTCTACTCAGTACTGCATAAACTGGCATTGTTACACAAGTTAGTAATCACAGCACTCAGAAAATGGAGACAGAGCGATCAGACATTCAAGGTCACCATCGGCTCCATAGTGAAGTCAAGGACAACTTGGGTTACAGGAGAATGTCTCAGGCCGGGCGGTGGTGACACTCGCCTGTAATCCCAGTATTTGGGAGGCAGAGGCAGGCAGATTTCTGAGTTCGAGGCCAGCCTGGTCTACAAAGTGAGTTCCAGGACAGCCAGGGCTATACAGAGAAACCCTGTCTCGAAAAAACCAAAATCCAAAAAGATAAAATAAAAAAAGGAAACTGTCTCAGAAAATTAAAGGCAGTGTGAAGAAAATGTGCAGGGCAGGTTTCTGCTTAGTCAGTCAAACTTGAGGACCTTAGTTAGGCCCCGCCCCACATGAAAATGTTGAGCATGCCAGGCGGTTGTGCCCTGGGGAGGCGGAGGCAGTCACATCTCTGAGTTGGAGACCAGCTTGCTCCACAGAACAAAGTTCCAGGACAGACAGGGCTATATAGAGAAATCAAAAAACATACTAACTACAAATTAGAAGCTAGGCAGTGCTTTTTTTTTCTTATGTGAACGAATATCTGTATGTACGACTGCATACCAGAAGAGGGCATCAGATCCCATTACAGATGGTTATGAGTCACCATGTGGTTGCTGGGAACTGAACTCAGGACCACTGGAAGTGAATCTTTCAGATGCTGAGCCATGTCTCCAGCCCCTGAAGCTAGGCATTGTTAAAGCAGAACCAGATGTTTAAAGGATGCTGAGAACCAGATGTTTCAGGTTGGCCCACTGGAGGCAATGATTCTTCAGGACCGGTAATGAACTAACTCTGGCAAGGGAAGCGCTACAATGAAGTTGGGGGACCAGGAGCTGAAGCCTCTGGCCAGCAGTGGGGCCTCCCCTTTGCCCATGTCGCCGACAGCTGGTGGGAAGCTGGTATCATCAAGTTTTCTGTTATGTTAAAAGCATGTCAATATAATAGGCATGATCGAGAAAACTAAGGACAGCTAGGCGGTGGTGGTGCACGCCTTTAATCCCAGCACTCTGGGAGGCAGAGGCAGGTGGATTTCTGAGTTAGAGGCCAGCCTGGTCTACAGAGTGGGTTCCAGGACAGCCAGGGCTACATAGAGAAACCCTGTCTTGAAAAAAATCAAATCAAAAAAAGAAAGAAAGAAAGAAAGAAAGAAAGAAAGAAAGAAAGAAAGAAAGAAAGAAAGAAAGAAAAGAAAAGAAAAGAAAAGAAAAGAAAAGAAAAGAAAAGAAAAGAAAAGAAAAGAAAAGAAAAGAAAAGAAAAGAAAAGAAAAGAAAAGAAAACTAAGGACACATTTAGAAGACTTGTTGAAATCAGTGACTGTGACACAAAGCAGCAGGTAAAGCTCTGTAAGTTTGAGGCCAGACCATTCTATATAACAAGTTCCAGGACAGCCAGGATTACATTGTGAGACCTCCGTCTCAAACAAACAAAACCAGTGACACTGCAGTCCTAGAACCAAGCAGGAGGAGGCAGAGCCTGCCTGACTTACTACAAAGGAAGCCTGTGCTTCCTGAAATACCGCCTCAGCTAGAGTCTGAGAGAAGAAAGGAGAGAGCACTCTCAGGCAAGGAGGAACCAGAGGCAGGAAGGGCAGGAAGGGAGGAGACGGAGACATAAATAGTGAACACATAAAACCCAGTTTGGCGCTTTCACAGGGGAGCCTTAGAGAGGGCCAAGGCTAAAGGCAGGGCGGCCAGCCAGCAGGGGAGGAGAGAGGGGCCCTTTCTAAGGACAGAGTGTAGGGGCTGAAAGCTGGCCATGGTGTGTGCTTATAATCCCAGACCTCAGGAACAGCAGGCATGAGGATCACAGCTGCAGGCCAGCCTGGGCTACACAGTGAGTCGGAGGCCAGCCTAAGTTACAACTGTGAGGGGATGTCCTAAGAAGTAAGATCAAAACTAGACTAAGCTATGTTGTGAAACCTCGTGGGGTGGGGAACTGGGTATTCCTGGATTGGAGGGAGACGGATACCTCTTTTAGGCAGCTGTGGGTATCAAGGACAGCTGTCCAGAGCTGGAGAGATGGCTCAGAGGTTAAGAGCACTGACTGCTCCTCCAGAGGTCCTTTTCAATTCCCAGCAACCACATGATGGCTCATGACCATCTATAATGAGATCTGGTGCCCTCTTCTGGCCTGCAGGCTTACATACAGGCAGAACACTGTATACATAATAAGCAAATCTTAAAAACAGGACAAAAAACTCAGCTGTCTGGAAGGCAGAGGGATATGTAGGAGAGACCCAGACCTGACTGGATGGAAGATCCAGGCCTAACCAAGCTGACAGCCAAAGTTATGGGCAAGAACAGAATTGCTAAGAGTGGTGTGGTTATAAAAGGAACAGGATTTGTCACTTACCCTATTCTCAAAATGTAAATGGGACCATTAGTGTGCTCTATGGCCACACTCATGACCATTTTTCCATGTTCCAGTGACCTGTGTCTCTAAGGTGTGTAACTGACTAACCAGCCCTGCCTTCTCTCCTACCACACAGTCCTCTCAGACTTGACCTCCTCCAGTGCTCCCAGCCCCTTCAAGGGAAGCTAAAGAGTAGCTTGAACGGAATTTATTCTGGAGCTGACTGGTCAGGGCTGGCACCACACACACAACCTATCTAAGGTTCTGCCTGCCTCCTGCTCTGCCCCGGGCACTGGCTGCTCCCTTTCAGCACAGGGTCTCAGCTGACTGGATTTCCGAGCCTCTGGCTGTGCTCCGTGCCTGTGTCCTGCGCTATGGGAAGGAGCGGCAGGGACACACAGCAAGGACTCAAGCTTTCCCTCTGCATGCTGAGAGTTCTGAGGGCCAGGCCTAGGATCCCTGGGTGCATGCACGGGGCGGGTGGGTCTAGTGTTCCAGAAGGGCAGAAGATCAGCAACACCTTCTTGTGTCTTTTTGTCCCTTGTCCTGAGAATTTTCTTGCCTCAGGGGTGGGGGGATTAAAAGAATCCTCTAGTGCCCTGTAGTTTACGGAAAGAATCTTTTTGTTGTTGTTGCTTTTATAGTATAGAATAGAGTTTATTCAGGACATGTGGAGGGGAGTTAAGAGGGTAGTAGAGTTAGAGAAAGGGAGAGGGGGGAGGAGGAGGAGGAAGAGAAGAGAAGAGAAGAGAAGAGAAGAGAAGAGAAGAGAAGAGAGAGAAGTAGAGGCCGAGGAGAGAGGGAAGGGAAGAGCCCAAGAGGTCAAGAGAGAAACAAGAGAGCAAACTGTTGTTTTTGTTTTGAGACAGGGTTTCACTGTGTAGCCTTCCTTGACTGTCTTTGAACTTACTCTGTTAGACCAGGCTGGCCTCAAACTCACAGAGATCTCCCAGCTGCTGCCTCTGCCTCCCGAGTCCTGGGATTAAAGGCACCCACCATAATCCCTGGCCACAGAATCCTTTTTCATCCTTCAACCTTTCTGCTTTCATTTTCCAGAGTAAACTAGGCAGGGTGAAAAAGTCCCAGTCCGCAGTTATGGGAAAGCTGCGACAGTGTGCCTAAGTGCCCGGCCAGTGGAGTCAGTGTGCCTAAGTGCTGGGCCAGTGGAGACAGTGTGCCTAAGTGCCCAGCCAGTGGAGACAGTGTACCTAAGTGCCCAGCCAGTGGAGACAGTGTACCTAAGTGCAGGGCCAGTGGAGACAGTGTACCTAAGTGCCGGGCCAGTGGAGACAGTGTACCTAAGTGCCGGGCCAGTGGAGACAGTGTACCTAAGTGCCGGGCCAGTGGAGACAGTGTACCTAAGTGCCCAGCCAGTGGAGTCAGTGTACCTAAGTGCCCAGCCAGTGGAGACAGTGTACCTAAGTGCAGAGCCAGTGGAGACAGTGTACCTAAGTGCCGGGCCAGTGGAGACAGTGCGCCTAAGTGCCCAGCCAGTGGAGTCAGTGTACCTAAGTGCCCAGCCAGTGGAGACAGTGTACCTAAGTGCCCAGCCAGTGGAGTCAGTGTACCTAAGTGCCCAGCCAGTGGAGACAGTGTACCTAAGTGCAGAGCCAGTGGAGACAGTGTACCTAAGTGCCGGGCCAGTGGAGACAGTGTACCTAAGTGCAGGGCCAGTGGAGACAGTGTGCCTAAGTGCGGGGCCAGTGGAGAGTGTGTACCTAAGTGCGGGGCCAGTGGAGACAGTGTACCTAAGTGCAGGGCCAGTGGAGACAGTGTGCCTAAGTGCCGGGCCAGTGGAGACAGTGTACCTAAGTGCCCAGCCAGTGGAGTCAGTGTACCTAAGTGCCCAGCCAGTGGAGACAGTGTACCTAAGTGCCCAGCCAGTGGAGTCAGTGTACCTAAGTGCAGAGCCAGTGGAGACAGTGTACCTAAGTGCCTGGCCAGTGGAGACAGTGTGCCTAAGTGCAGGGCCAGTGGAGACAGTGTGCCTAAGTGCCGGGCCAGTGGAGACAGTGTACCTAAGTGCCGGGCCAGTGGAGACAGTGTACCTAAGTGCCCAGCCAGTGGAGACAGTGTACCTAAGTGCAGGGCCAGTGGAGACAGTGTACCTAAGTGCCCAGCCAGTGGAGACAGTGTACCTAAGTGCAGAGCCAGTGGAGACAGTGTACCTAAGTGCCTGGCCAGTGGAGACAGTGTGCCTAAGTGCAGGGCCAGTGGAGACAGTGTGCCTAAGTGCAGGGCCAGTGGAGACAGTGTACCTAAGTGCCCGGCCAGTGGAGACAGTGTGCCTAAGTGCGGGGCCAGTGGAGACAGTGTACCTAAGTGCCGGGCCAGTGGAGACAGTGTACCTAAGTGCCGGGCCAGTGGAGACAGTGTACCTAAGTGCCCAGCCAGTGGAGACAGTGTACCTAAGTGCGGGGCCAGTGGAGACAGTGTGCCTAAGTACCTGGCCAGTGGAGACAGTGTACCTAAGTGCCGGGCCAGTGGAGACAGTGTACCTAAGTGCAGGGCCAGTGGAGACAGTGTACCTAAGTGCAGGGCCAATGGAGACAGTGTACCTAAGTGCGGGGCCAATGGAGACAGTGTACCTAAGTGCCTGGCCAGTGGAGACAGTGTGCCTAAGTGCGGGGCCAGTGGAGACAGTGTACCTAAGTGTGGGGCCAGTGGAGACAGTGTGCCTAAGTGCAGGGCCAGTGGAGACAGTGTACCTAAGTGCCTGGCCAGTGGAGACAGTGTACCTAAGTGCAGGGCCAATGGAGACAGTGTACCTAAGTGCGGGGCCAGTGGAGACAGTGTGCCTAAGTGCAGGGCCAATGGAGACAGTGTGCCTAAGTGCAGGGCCAATGGAGACAGTGTGCCTAAGTGCAGGGCCAATGGAGACAGTGTACCTAAGTGCGGGGCCAGTGGAGACAGTGTACCTAAGTGCCCAGCCAGTGGAGACAGTGTACCTAAGTGCAGGGCCAGTGGAGACAGTGTACCTAAGTGCAGGGCCAGTGGAGACAGTGTACCTAAGTGCAGGGCCAGTGGAGACAGTGTACCTAAGTGCAGGGCCAATGGAGACAGTGTACCTAAGTGCGGGGCCAATGGAGACAGTGTACCTAAGTGCCTGGCCAGTGGAGACAGTGTGCCTAAGTGCGGGGCCAGTGGAGACAGTGTACCTAAGTGTGGGGCCAGTGGAGACAGTGTGCCTAAGTGCAGGGCCAGTGGAGACAGTGTACCTAAGTGCCTGGCCAGTGGAGACAGTGTACCTAAGTGCAGGGCCAATGGAGACAGTGTACCTAAGTGCGGGGCCAGTGGAGACAGTGTGCCTAAGTGCAGGGCCAATGGAGACAGTGTGCCTAAGTACAGGGCCAATGGAGACAGTGTGCCTAAGTGCGGGGCCAGTGGAGTCAGTGTACCTAAGTGCGGGGCCAGTGGAGACAGTGTACCTAAGTACCTGGCCAGTGGAGACAGTGTGCCTAAGTGCGGGGCCAGTGGAGACAGTGTACCTAAGTGCCCGGCCAGTGGAGACAGTGTGCCTAAGTGCGGGGCCAGTGGAGACAGTGTACCTAAGTGCCGGGCCAGTGGAGACAGTGTACCTAAGTGCCGGGCCAGTGGAGACAGTGTACCTAAGTGCCCAGCCAGTGGAGACAGTGTACCTAAGTGCGGGGCCAGTGGAGACAGTGTGCCTAAGTACCTGGCCAGTGGAGTCAGTGTACCTAAGTGCCGGGCCAGTGGAGACAGTGTACCTAAGTGCAGGGCCAATGGAGACAGTGTACCTAAGTGCGGGGCCAATGGAGACAGTGTACCTAAGTGCCTGGCCAGTGGAGACAGTGTGCCTAAGTGCGGGGCCAGTGGAGACAGTGTACCTAAGTGTGGGGCCAGTGGAGACAGTGTGCCTAAGTGCAGGGCCAGTGGAGACAGTGTACCTAAGTGCCTGGCCAGTGGAGACAGTGTACCTAAGTGCAGGGCCAATGGAGACAGTGTACCTAAGTGCGGGGCCAGTGGAGACAGTGTGCCTAAGTGCAGGGCCAATGGAGACAGTGTGCCTAAGTGCAGGGCCAATGGAGACAGTGTACCTAAGTGCAGGGCCAGTGGAGACAGTGTACCTAAGTGCAGGGCCAATGGAGACAGTGTGCCTAAGTGCCGGGCCAGTGGAGACAGTGTGCCTAAGTACCTGGCCAGTGGAGACAGTGTACCTAAGTGCAGAGCCAGTGGAGACAGTGTACCTAAGTGCAGAGCCAGTGGAGACAGTGTGCCTAAGTGCAGGGCCAGTGGAGTCAGTGTACCTAAGTGCCTGGCCAGTGGAGACAGTGTGCCTAAGTACCTGGCCAGTGGAGACAGTGTACCTAAGTGCGGGGCCAGTGGAGACAGTGTACCTAAGTGCCGGGCCAGTGGAGACAGTGTACCTAAGTGCCGGACCAGTGGAGACAGTGTACCTAAGTGCCGGGCCAGTGGAGACAGTGTACCTAAGTGCGGGGCCAGTGGAGACAGTGTGCCTAAGTGCCGGGCCAGTGGAGAGTGTGTACCTAAGTGCGGGGCCAGTGGAGACAGTGTACCTAAGTGCGGGGCCAGTGGAGACAGTGTACCTAAGTGCGGGGCCAGTGGAGACAGTGTACCTAAGTGCGGGGCCAGTGGAGACAGTGTACCTAAGTGCGGGGCCAGTGGAGACAGTGTACCTAAGTGCGGGGCCAGTGGAGACAGTGTACCTAAGTGTGGGGCTAGTGGAGACAGTGTACCTAAGTGCCTGGCCAGTGGAGACAGTGTGCCTAAGTACCTGGCCAGTGGAGACAGTGTACCTAAGTGCGGGGCCAGTGGAGACAGTGTACCTAAGTGCCGGGCCAGTGGAGACAGTGTACCTAAGTGCCGGACAAGTGGAGACAGTGTACCTAAGTGCCGGGCCAGTGGAGACAGTGTACCTAAGTGCGGGGCCAGTGGAGACAGTGTGCCTAAGTGCCGGGCCAGTGGAGACAGTGTACCTAAGTGCGGGGCCAGTGGAGACAGTGTGCCTAAGTGCCGGGCCAGTGGAGAGTGTGTACCTAAGTGCGGGGCCAGTGGAGACAGTGTGCCTAAGTGCAGGGCCAGTGGAGACAGTGTGCCTAAGTGCCCGGCCAGTGGAGACAGTGTGCCTAAGTGCGGGGCCAGTGGAGACAGTGTACCTAAGTGCCGGGCCAGTGGAGACAGTGTGCCTAAGTACCTGGCCAGTGGAGACAGTGTACCTAAGTGCCGGGCCAGTGGAGACAGTGTACCTAAGTGCCGGGCCAGTGGAGACAGTGTACCTAAGTGCGGGGCCAGTGGAGACAGTGTGCCTAAGTGCAGGGCCAGTGGAGACAGTGTACCTAAGTGCGGGGCCAGTGGAGACAGTGTGCCTAAGTGCCCGGCCAGTGGAGACAGTGTGCCTAAGTGCGGGGCCAGTGGAGACAGTGTACCTAAGTGCCGGGCCAGTGGAGACAGTGTGCCTAAGTACCTGGCCAGTGGAGACAGTGTACCTAAGTGCCGGGCCAGTGGAGACAGTGTGCCTAAGTGCAGAGCCAGTGGAGACAGTGTGCCTAAGTGCCGGGCCAGTGGAGACAGTGTACTTAAGTGCCGGGCCAGTGGAGACAGTGTACCTAAGTGCCGGGCCAGTGGAGACAGTGTACCTAAGTGCCGGGCCAGTGGAGACAGTGTGCCTAAGTGCGGGGCCAGTGGAGACAGTGTACTTAAGTGCCGGGCCAGTGGAGACAGTGTACCTAAGTGCCGGGCCAGTGGAGACAGTGTACCTAAGTACCTGGCCAGTGGAGACAGTGTGCCTAAGTGCGGGGCCAGTGGAGACAGTGTACCTAAGTGCCCGGCCAGTGGAGACAGTGTGCCTAAGTGCGGGGCCAGTGGAGACAGTGTACCTAAGTGCCGGGCCAGTGGAGACAGTGTACCTAAGTGCCGGGCCAGTGGAGACAGTGTACCTAAGTGCCCAGCCAGTGGAGACAGTGTACCTAAGTGCGGGGCCAGTGGAGACAGTGTGCCTAAGTACCTGGCCAGTGGAGTCAGTGTACCTAAGTGCCGGGCCAGTGGAGACAGTGTACCTAAGTGCAGGGCCAATGGAGACAGTGTACCTAAGTGCGGGGCCAATGGAGACAGTGTACCTAAGTGCCTGGCCAGTGGAGACAGTGTGCCTAAGTGCGGGGCCAGTGGAGACAGTGTGCCTAAGTGCAGGGCCAGTGGAGACAGTGTGCCTAAGTGCAGGGCCAGTGGAGACAGTGTGCCTAAGTACCTGGCCAGTGGAGACAGTGTACCTAAGTGCAGGGCCAGTGGAGACAGTGTACCTAAGTGCAGGGCCAGTGGAGACAGTGTGCCTAAGTGCAGGGCCAATGGAGACAGTGTACCTAAGTGCGGGGCCAGTGGAGACAGTGTGCCTAAGTGCAGGGCCAATGGAGACAGTGTGCCTAAGTGCAGGGCCAATGGAGACAGTGTACCTAAGTGCAGGGCCAGTGGAGACAGTGTACCTAAGTGCAGGGCCAATGGAGACAGTGTGCCTAAGTGCCGGGCCAGTGGAGACAGTGTACCTAAGTGCCGGGCCAGTGGAGACAGTGTACCTAAGTGCAGAGCCAGTGGAGACAGTGTACCTAAGCGCGGGGCCAGTGGAGACAGTGTACCTAAGTGCCGGGCCAGTGGAGTCAGTGTACCTAAGTGCCCGGCCAGTGGAGACAGTGTACCTAAGTGCCCAGCCAGTGGAGACAGTGTGCCTAAGTGCAGAGCCAGTGGAGACAGTGTGCCTAAGTGCCGGGCCAGTGGAGACAGTGTACTTAAGTGCCTGGCCAGTGGAGACAGTGTGCCTAAGTGCCGGACCAGTGGAGACAGTGTACCTAAGTGCCGGGCCAGTGGAGACAGTGTACCTAAGTGCGAGGCCAGTGGAGACAGTGTGCCTAAGTGCCGGGCCAGTGGAGAGTGTGTACCTAAGTGCGGGGCCAGTGGACACAGTGTGCCTAAGTGCCGGGCCAGTGGAGAGTGTGTACCTAAGTGCGGGGCCAGTGGAGACAGTGTGCCTAAGTGCAGGGCCAGTGGAGACAGTGTGCCTAAGTGCCCGGCCAGTGGAGACAGTGTACCTAAGTGCGGGGCCAGTGGAGACAGTGTACCTAAGTGCCGGGCCAGTGGAGACAGTGTGCCTAAGTACCTGGCCAGTGGAGACAGTGTGCCTAAGTACCTGGCCAGTGGAGACAGTGTACCTAAGTGCGGGGCCAGTGGAGACAGTGTACCTAAGTGCGGGGCCAGTGGAGACAGTGTGCCTAAGTACCTGGCCAGTGGAGACAGTGTACCTAAGTGCGGGGCCAGTGGAGACAGTGTACCTAAGTGCGGGGCCAGTGGAGACAGTGTACCTAAGTGCGGGGCCAGTGGAGACAGTGTGCCTAAGTGCAGGGCCAGTGGAGACAGTGTGCCTAAGTGCGGGGCCAGTGGAGACAGTGTACCTAAGTGCAGGGCCAGTGGAGACAGTGTACCTAAGTGCCCGGCCAGTGGAGACAGTGTGCCTAAGTGCAGGGCCAGTGGAGACAGTGTACCTAAGTGCGGGGCCAGTGGAGACAGTGTGCCTAAGTGCAGGGCCAGTGGAGACAGTGTGCCTAAGTGCGGGGCCAGTGGAGACAGTGTACCTAAGTGCCCGGCCAGTGGAGACAGTGTGCCTAAGTGCAGGGCCAGTGGAGACAGTGTACCTAAGTGCCCGGCCAGTGGAGACAGTGTGCCTAAGTGCGGGGCCAGTGGAGACAGTGTACCTAAGTGCCGGGCCAGTGGAGACAGTGTACCTAAGTGCCGGGCCAGTGGAGACAGTGTACCTAAGTGCCCAGCCAGTGGAGACAGTGTACCTAAGTGCGGGGCCAGTGGAGACAGTGTGCCTAAGTACCTGGCCAGTGGAGACAGTGTACCTAAGTGCCGGGCCAGTGGAGACAGTGTACCTAAGTGCAGGGCCAGTGGAGACAGTGTACCTAAGTGCAGGGCCAATGGAGACAGTGTACCTAAGTGCGGGGCCAATGGAGACAGTGTACCTAAGTGCCTGGCCAGTGGAGACAGTGTGCCTAAGTGCGGGGCCAGTGGAGACAGTGTACCTAAGTGTGGGGCCAGTGGAGACAGTGTGCCTAAGTGCAGGGCCAGTGGAGACAGTGTACCTAAGTGCCTGGCCAGTGGAGACAGTGTACCTAAGTGCAGGGCCAATGGAGACAGTGTACCTAAGTGCGGGGCCAGTGGAGACAGTGTGCCTAAGTGCAGGGCCAATGGAGACAGTGTGCCTAAGTGCAGGGCCAATGGAGACAGTGTGCCTAAGTGCAGGACCAATGGAGACAGTGTACCTAAGTGCGGGGCCAGTGGAGACAGTGTACCTAAGTGCCCAGCCAGTGGAGACAGTGTACCTAAGTGCAGGGCCAGTGGAGACAGTGTACCTAAGTGCAGGGCCAGTGGAGACAGTGTACCTAAGTGCAGGGCCAGTGGAGACAGTGTACCTAAGTGCAGGGCCAATGGAGACAGTGTACCTAAGTGCGGGGCCAATGGAGACAGTGTACCTAAGTGCCTGGCCAGTGGAGACAGTGTGCCTAAGTGCGGGGCCAGTGGAGACAGTGTACCTAAGTGTGGGGCCAGTGGAGACAGTGTGCCTAAGTGCAGGGCCAGTGGAGACAGTGTACCTAAGTGCCTGGCCAGTGGAGACAGTGTACCTAAGTGCAGGGCCAATGGAGACAGTGTACCTAAGTGCGGGGCCAGTGGAGACAGTGTGCCTAAGTGCAGGGCCAATGGAGACAGTGTGCCTAAGTACAGGGCCAATGGAGACAGTGTGCCTAAGTGCGGGGCCAGTGGAGTCAGTGTACCTAAGTGCGGGGCCAGTGGAGACAGTGTACCTAAGTACCTGGCCAGTGGAGACAGTGTGCCTAAGTGCGGGGCCAGTGGAGACAGTGTACCTAAGTGCCCGGCCAGTGGAGACAGTGTGCCTAAGTGCGGGGCCAGTGGAGACAGTGTACCTAAGTGCCGGGCCAGTGGAGACAGTGTACCTAAGTGCCGGGCCAGTGGAGACAGTGTACCTAAGTGCCCAGCCAGTGGAGACAGTGTACCTAAGTGCGGGGCCAGTGGAGACAGTGTGCCTAAGTACCTGGCCAGTGGAGTCAGTGTACCTAAGTGCCGGGCCAGTGGAGACAGTGTACCTAAGTGCAGGGCCAATGGAGACAGTGTACCTAAGTGCGGGGCCAATGGAGACAGTGTACCTAAGTGCCTGGCCAGTGGAGACAGTGTGCCTAAGTGCGGGGCCAGTGGAGACAGTGTACCTAAGTGTGGGGCCAGTGGAGACAGTGTGCCTAAGTGCAGGGCCAGTGGAGACAGTGTACCTAAGTGCCTGGCCAGTGGAGACAGTGTACCTAAGTGCAGGGCCAATGGAGACAGTGTACCTAAGTGCGGGGCCAGTGGAGACAGTGTGCCTAAGTGCAGGGCCAATGGAGACAGTGTGCCTAAGTGCAGGGCCAATGGAGACAGTGTACCTAAGTGCAGGGCCAGTGGAGACAGTGTACCTAAGTGCAGGGCCAATGGAGACAGTGTGCCTAAGTGCCGGGCCAGTGGAGACAGTGTGCCTAAGTACCTGGCCAGTGGAGACAGTGTACCTAAGTGCAGAGCCAGTGGAGACAGTGTACCTAAGTGCAGAGCCAGTGGAGACAGTGTGCCTAAGTGCAGGGCCAGTGGAGTCAGTGTACCTAAGTGCCTGGCCAGTGGAGACAGTGTGCCTAAGTACCTGGCCAGTGGAGACAGTGTACCTAAGTGCGGGGCCAGTGGAGACAGTGTACCTAAGTGCCGGGCCAGTGGAGACAGTGTACCTAAGTGCCGGACCAGTGGAGACAGTGTACCTAAGTGCCGGGCCAGTGGAGACAGTGTACCTAAGTGCGGGGCCAGTGGAGACAGTGTGCCTAAGTGCCGGGCCAGTGGAGAGTGTGTACCTAAGTGCGGGGCCAGTGGAGACAGTGTACCTAAGTGCGGGGCCAGTGGAGACAGTGTACCTAAGTGCGGGGCCAGTGGAGACAGTGTACCTAAGTGCGGGGCCAGTGGAGACAGTGTACCTAAGTGCGGGGCCAGTGGAGACAGTGTACCTAAGTGCGGGGCCAGTGGAGACAGTGTACCTAAGTGTGGGGCTAGTGGAGACAGTGTACCTAAGTGCCTGGCCAGTGGAGACAGTGTGCCTAAGTACCTGGCCAGTGGAGACAGTGTACCTAAGTGCGGGGCCAGTGGAGACAGTGTACCTAAGTGCCGGGCCAGTGGAGACAGTGTACCTAAGTGCCGGACAAGTGGAGACAGTGTACCTAAGTGCCGGGCCAGTGGAGACAGTGTACCTAAGTGCGGGGCCAGTGGAGACAGTGTGCCTAAGTGCCGGGCCAGTGGAGAGTGTGTACCTAAGTGCGGGGCCAGTGGAGACAGTGTGCCTAAGTGCCGGGCCAGTGGAGAGTGTGTACCTAAGTGCGGGGCCAGTGGAGACAGTGTGCCTAAGTGCAGGGCCAGTGGAGACAGTGTGCCTAAGTGCCCGGCCAGTGGAGACAGTGTGCCTAAGTGCGGGGCCAGTGGAGACAGTGTACCTAAGTGCCGGGCCAGTGGAGACAGTGTGCCTAAGTACCTGGCCAGTGGAGACAGTGTACCTAAGTGCCGGGCCAGTGGAGACAGTGTACCTAAGTGCCGGGCCAGTGGAGACAGTGTACCTAAGTGCGGGGCCAGTGGAGACAGTGTGCCTAAGTGCAGGGCCAGTGGAGACAGTGTACCTAAGTGCGGGGCCAGTGGAGACAGTGTGCCTAAGTGCCCGGCCAGTGGAGACAGTGTGCCTAAGTGCGGGGCCAGTGGAGACAGTGTACCTAAGTGCCGGGCCAGTGGAGACAGTGTGCCTAAGTACCTGGCCAGTGGAGACAGTGTACCTAAGTGCCGGGCCAGTGGAGACAGTGTGCCTAAGTGCAGAGCCAGTGGAGACAGTGTGCCTAAGTGCCGGGCCAGTGGAGACAGTGTACTTAAGTGCCGGGCCAGTGGAGACAGTGTACCTAAGTGCCGGGCCAGTGGAGACAGTGTACCTAAGTGCCGGGCCAGTGGAGACAGTGTGCCTAAGTGCGGGGCCAGTGGAGACAGTGTACATAAGTGCCGGGCCAGTGGAGACAGTGTACCTAAGTGCCGGGCCAGTGGAGACAGTGTACCTAAGTACCTGGCCAGTGGAGACAGTGTGCCTAAGTGCGGGACCAGTGGAGACAGTGTACCTAAGTGCCCGGCCAGTGGAGACAGTGTGCCTAAGTGCGGGGCCAGTGGAGACAGTGTACCTAAGTGCCGGGCCAGTGGAGACAGTGTACCTAAGTGCCGGGCCAGTGGAGACAGTGTACCTAAGTGCCCAGCCAGTGGAGACAGTGTACCTAAGTGCGGGGCCAGTGGAGACAGTGTGCCTAAGTACCTGGCCAGTGGAGTCAGTGTACCTAAGTGCCGGGCCAGTGGAGACAGTGTACCTAAGTGCAGGGCCAATGGAGACAGTGTACCTAAGTGCGGGGCCAATGGAGACAGTGTACCTAAGTGCCTGGCCAGTGGAGACAGTGTGCCTAAGTGCGGGGCCAGTGGAGACAGTGTACCTAAGTGTGGGGCCAGTGGAGACAGTGTGCCTAAGTGCAGGGCCAGTGGAGACAGTGTACCTAAGTGCCTGGCCAGTGGAGACAGTGTACCTAAGTGCAGGGCCAATGGAGACAGTGTACCTAAGTGCGGGGCCAGTGGAGACAGTGTGCCTAAGTGCAGGGCCAATGGAGACAGTGTGCCTAAGTGCAGGGCCAATGGAGACAGTGTACCTAAGTGCAGGGCCAGTGGAGACAGTGTACCTAAGTGCAGGGCCAATGGAGACAGTGTGCCTAAGTGCCGGGCCAGTGGAGACAGTGTGCCTAAGTACCTGGCCAGTGGAGACAGTGTACCTAAGTGCAGAGCCAGTGGAGACAGTGTACCTAAGTGCAGAGCCAGTGGAGACAGTGTGCCTAAGTGCAGGACCAGTGGAGTCAGTGTACCTAAGTGCCTGGCCAGTGGAGACAGTGTGCCTAAGTACCTGGCCAGTGGAGACAGTGTACCTAAGTGCGGGGCCAGTGGAGACAGTGTACCTAAGTGCCGGGCCAGTGGAGACAGTGTACCTAAGTGCCGGACCAGTGGAGACAGTGTACCTAAGTGCCGGGCCAGTGGAGACAGTGTACCTAAGTGCGGGGCCAGTGGAGACAGTGTGCCTAAGTGCCGGGCCAGTGGAGAGTGTGTACCTAAGTGCGGGGCCAGTGGAGACAGTGTACCTAAGTGCGGGGCCAGTGGAGACAGTGTACCTAAGTGCGGGGCCAGTGGAGACAGTGTACCTAAGTGCGGGGCCAGTGGAGACAGTGTACCTAAGTGCGGGGCCAGTGGAGACAGTGTACCTAAGTGCGGGGCCAGTGGAGACAGTGTACCTAAGTGTGGGGCTAGTGGAGACAGTGTACCTAAGTGCCTGGCCAGTGGAGACAGTGTGCCTAAGTACCTGGCCAGTGGAGACAGTGTACCTAAGTGCGGGGCCAGTGGAGACAGTGTACCTAAGTGCCGGGCCAGTGGAGACAGTGTACCTAAGTGCCGGACAAGTGGAGACAGTGTACCTAAGTGCCGGGCCAGTGGAGACAGTGTACCTAAGTGCGGGGCCAGTGGAGACAGTGTGCCTAAGTGCCGGGCCAGTGGAGAGTGTGTACCTAAGTGCGGGGCCAGTGGAGACAGTGTGCCTAAGTGCCGGGCCAGTGGAGAGTGTGTACCTAAGTGCGGGGCCAGTGGAGACAGTGTGCCTAAGTGCAGGGCCAGTGGAGACAGTGTGCCTAAGTGCCCGGCCAGTGGAGACAGTGTGCCTAAGTGCGGGGCCAGTGGAGACAGTGTACCTAAGTGCCGGGCCAGTGGAGACAGTGTGCCTAAGTACCTGGCCAGTGGAGACAGTGTACCTAAGTGCCGGGCCAGTGGAGACAGTGTACCTAAGTGCCGGGCCAGTGGAGACAGTGTACCTAAGTGCGGGGCCAGTGGAGACAGTGTGCCTAAGTGCAGGGCCAGTGGAGACAGTGTACCTAAGTGCGGGGCCAGTGGAGACAGTGTGCCTAAGTGCCCGGCCAGTGGAGACAGTGTGCCTAAGTGCGGGGCCAGTGGAGACAGTGTACCTAAGTGCCGGGCCAGTGGAGACAGTGTGCCTAAGTACCTGGCCAGTGGAGACAGTGTACCTAAGTGCCGGGCCAGTGGAGACAGTGTGCCTAAGTGCAGAGCCAGTGGAGACAGTGTGCCTAAGTGCCGGGCCAGTGGAGACAGTGTACTTAAGTGCCGGGCCAGTGGAGACAGTGTACCTAAGTGCCGGGCCAGTGGAGACAGTGTACCTAAGTGCCGGGCCAGTGGAGACAGTGTGCCTAAGTGCAGGGCCAGTGGAGACAGTGTACCTAAGTGCGGGGCCAATGGAGACAGTGTACCTAAGTGCAGGGCCAGTGGAGTCAGTGTACCTAAGTGCGGGGCCAGTGGAGACAGTGTACCTAAGTGCGGGGCCAGTGGAGACAGTGTACCTAAGTGCGGGGCCAGTGGAGACAGTGTACCTAAGTGCAGGGCCAGTGGAGACAGTGTACCTAAGTGTGGGGCTAGTGGAGACAGTGTACCTAAGTGCCTGGCCAGTGGAGACAGTGTGCCTAAGTACCTGGCCAGTGGAGACAGTGTACCTAAGTGCCGGACCAGTGGAGACAGTGTACCTAAGTGCCGGGCCAGTGGAGACAGTGTACCTAAGTGCGGGGCCAGTGGAGACAGTGTGCCTAAGTGCCGGGCCAGTGGAGAGTGTGTACCTAAGTGCGGGGCCAGTGGAGACAGTGTGCCTAAGTGCCGGGCCAGTGGAGAGTGTGTACCTAAGTGCGGGGCCAGTGGAGACAGTGTGCCTAAGTGCAGGGCCAGTGGAGACAGTGTGCCTAAGTGCCCGGCCAGTGGAGACAGTGTGCCTAAGTGCGGGGCCAGTGGAGACAGTGTACCTAAGTGCCGGGCCAGTGGAGACAGTGTGCCTAAGTACCTGGCCAGTGGAGACAGTGTACCTAAGTGCCGGGCCAGTGGAGGCAGTGTACCTAAGTGCCGGGCCAGTGGAGACAGTGTACCTAAGTGCGGGGCCAGTGGAGACAGTGTGCCTAAGTGCAGGGCCAGTGGAGACAGTGTACCTAAGTGCGGGGCCAGTGGAGACAGTGTGCCTAAGTGCCCGGCCAGTGGAGACAGTGTGCCTAAGTGCGGGGCCAGTGGAGACAGTGTACCTAAGTGCCGGGCCAGTGGAGACAGTGTGCCTAAGTACCTGGCCAGTGGAGACAGTGTACCTAAGTGCCGGGCCAGTGGAGACAGTGTACCTAAGTGCGGGGCCAGTGGAGACAGTGTACCTAAGTGCGGGGCCAGTGGAGACAGTGTGCCTAAGTACCTGGCCAGTGGAGACAGTGTACCTAAGTGCCGGGCCAGTGGAGACAGTGTACCTAAGTGCGGGGCCAGTGGAGACAGTGTGCCTAAGTGCAGGGCCAGTGGAGACAGTGTGCCTAAGTGCGGGGCCAGTGGAGACAGTGTGCCTAAGTGCAGGGCCAGTGGAGACAGTGTACCTAAGTGCCCGGCCAGTGGAGACAGTGTGCCTAAGTGCGGGGCCAGTGGAGACAGTGTACCTAAGTGCCGGGCCAGTGGAGACAGTGTGCCTAAGTACCTGGCCAGTGGAGACAGTGTACCTAAGTGCCGGGCCAGTGGAGACAGTGTACCTAAGTGCGGGGCCAGTGGAGACAGTGTACCTAAGTGCGGGGCCAGTGGAGACAGTGTGCCTAAGTACCTGGCCAGTGGAGACAGTGTACCTAAGTGCGGGGCCAGTGGAGACAGTGTACCTAAGTGCCGGGCCAGTGGAGACAGTGTGCCTAAGTGCGGGGCCAGTGGAGACAGTGTACCTAAGTGCAGGGCCAGTGGAGACAGTGTACCTAAGTGCGGGGCCAGTGGAGACAGTGTGCCTAAGTGCCGGGCCAGTGGAGACAGTGTACCTAAGTGCGGGGCCAGTGGAGACAGTGTGCCTAAGTGCCGGGCCAGTGGAGAGTGTGTACCTAAGTGCGGGGCCAGTGGAGACAGTGTACCTAAGTGCCGGGCCAGTGGAGACAGTGTGCCTAAGTGCGGGGCCAGTGGAGACAGTGTACCTAAGTGCCGGGCCAGTGGAGACAGTGTGCCTAAGTGCCCGGCCAGTGGAGACAGTGTACCTAAGTGCGGGGCCAGTGGAGACAGTGTGCCTAAGTGCCGGGCCAGTGGAGAGTGTGTACCTAAGTGCGGGGCCAGTGGAGACAGTGTACCTAAGTGCCGGGCCAGTGGAGACAGTGTGCCTAAGTGCGGGGCCAGTGGAGACAGTGTACCTAAGTGCCGGGCCAGTGGAGACAGTGTGCCTAAGTGCCGGGCCAGTGGAGACAGTGTACCTAAGTGCGGGGCCAGTGGAGACAGTGTGCCTAAGTGCCGGGCCAGTGGAGAGTGTGTACCTAAGTGCGGGGCCAGTGGAGACAGTGTACCTAAGTGCAGGGCCAGTGGAGACAGTGTGCCTAAGTGCCTGGCCAGTGGAGACAGTGTACCTAAGTGCGGGGCCAGTGGAGACAGTGTACCTAAGTGCCGGGCCAGTGGAGACAGTGTGCCTAAGTACCTGGCCAGTGGAGACAGTGTACCTAAGTGCGGGGCCAGTGGAGACAGTGTACCTAAGTGCCGGGCCAGTGGAGACAGTGTACCTAAGTGCGGGGCCAGTGGAGACAGTGTGCCTAAGTGCCGGGCCAGTGGAGAGTGTGTACCTAAGTGCGGGGCCAGTGGAGACAGTGTACCTAAGTGCCGGGCCAGTGGAGACAGTGTACCTAAGTGCGGGGCCAGTGGAGACAGTGTGCCTAAGTGCCGGGCCAGTGGAGAGTGTGTACCTAAGTGCGGGGCCAGTGGAGACAGTGTGCCTAAGTGCGGGGCCAGTGGAGACAGTGTACCTAAGTGCAGGGCCAGTGGAGACAGTGTACCTAAGTGCCGGGCCAGTGGAGACAGTGTACCTAAGTGCGGGGCCAGTGGAGACAGTGTGCCTAAGTGCAGGGCCAGTGGAGACAGTGTACCTAAGTGCGGGGCCAGTGGAGACAGTGTGCCTAAGTGCCCGGCCAGTGGAGACAGTGTGCCTAAGTGCGGGGCCAGTGGAGACAGTGTACCTAAGTGCCGGGCCAGTGGAGACAGTGTGCCTAAGTACCTGGCCAGTGGAGACAGTGTACCTAAGTGCGGGGCCAGTGGAGACAGTGTACCTAAGTGCCGGGCCAGTGGAGACAGTGTACCTAAGTGCGGGGCCAGTGGAGACAGTGTGCCTAAGTGCCGGGCCAGTGGAGAGTGTGTACCTAAGTGCGGGGCCAGTGGAGACAGTGTGCCTAAGTGCAGGGCCAGTGGAGACAGTGTGCCTAAGTGCCCGGCCAGTGGAGACAGTGTGCCTAAGTGCGGGGCCAGTGGAGACAGTGTACCTAAGTGCCGGGCCAGTGGAGACAGTGTGCCTAAGTACCTGGCCAGTGGAGACAGTGTACCTAAGTGCAGGGCCAGTGGAGACAGTGTACCTAAGTGCGGGGCCAGTGGAGACAGTGTGCCTAAGTACCTGGCCAGTGGAGACAGTGTACCTAAGTGCGGGGCCAGTGGAGACAGTGTACCTAAGTGCGGGGCCAGTGGAGACAGTGTACCTAAGTGCGGGGCCAGTGGAGACAGTGTACCTAAGTGCGGGGCCAGTGGAGACAGTGTACCTAAGTGCGGGGCCAGTGGAGACAGTGTACCTAAGTGCGGGGCCAGTGGAGACAGTGTACCTAAGTGCGGGGCCAGTGGAGACAGTGTACCTAAGTGCGGGGCCAGTGGAGACAGTGTACCTAAGTGCGGGGCCAGTGGAGACAGTGTGCCTAAGTGCAGGGCCAGTGGAGACAGTGTACCTAAGTGCGGGGCCAGTGGAGACAGTGTACCTAAGTGCAGGGCCAGTGGAGACAGTGTACCTAAGTGCGGGGCCAGTGGAGACAGTGTACCTAAGTGCGGGGCCAGTGGAGACAGTGTACCTAAGTGCGGGGCCAGTGGAGACAGTGTACCTAAGTGCGGGGCCAGTGGAGACAGTGTACCTAAGTGCAGGGCCAGTGGAGTCAGTGTACCTAAGTGCCCGGCCAGTGGAGACAGTGTGCCTAAGTGCAGGGCCAGTGGAGACAGTGTACCTAAGTGCCGGGCCAGTGGAGACAGTGTACCTAAGTGCCGGGCCAGTGGAGACAGTGTACCTAAGTGCCCAGCCAGTGGAGACAGTGTACCTAAGTGCGGGGCCAGTGGAGACAGTGTGCCTAAGTACCTGGCCAGTGGAGACAGTGTACCTAAGTGCCGGGCCAGTGGAGACAGTGTACCTAAGTGCAGGGCCAGTGGAGACAGTGTACCTAAGTGCGGGGCCAGTGGAGACAGTGTACCTAAGTGCGGGGCCAGTGGAGACAGTGTGCCTAAGTGCCGGGCCAGTGGAGACAGTGTACTTAAGTGCAGGGCCAATGGAGACAGTGTACCTAAGTGCGGGGCCAGTGGAGACAGTGTACCTAAGTGCAGGGCCAATGGAGACAGTGTACCTAAGTGCGGGGCCAGTGGAGACAGTGTACCTAAGTGCAGGGCCAGTGGAGACAGTGTACCTAAGTGCGGGGCCAGTGGAGACAGTGTACCTAAGTGCAGGGCCAATGGAGACAGTGTACCTAAGTGTGGGGCCAGTGGAGACAGTGTGCCTAAGTGCAGGGCCAGTGGAGACAGTGTACCTAAGTGCCTGGCCAGTGGAGACAGTGTACCTAAGTGCAGGGCCAATGGAGACAGTGTACCTAAGTGCGGGGCCAGTGGAGACAGTGTGCCTAAGTGCAGGGCCAATGGAGACAGTGTGCCTAAGTGCAGGGCCAGTGGAGACAGTGTACCTAAGTGCAGGGCCAATGGAGACAGTGTACCTAAGTGCAGGGCCAGTGGAGACAGTGTACCTAAGTGCAGGGCCAATGGAGACAGTGTACCTAAGTGCGGGGCCAGTGGAGACAGTGTACCTAAGTGCAGGGCCAGTGGAGACAGTGTGCCTAAGTGCCGGGCCAGTGGAGACAGTGTGCCTAAGTACCTGGCCAGTGGAGACAGTGTACCTAAGTGCAGAGCCAGTGGAGACAGTGTACCTAAGTGCCGGGCCAGTGGAGACAGTGTACCTAAGTGCGGGGCCAGTGGAGACAGTGTACCTAAGTGCCGGGCCAGTGGAGTCAGTGTACCTAAGTGCCCGGCCAGTGGAGACAGTGTACCTAAGTGCCCAGCCAGTGGAGACAGTGTGCCTAAGTGCAGAGCCAGTGGAGACAGTGTGCCTAAGTGCCGGGCCAGTGGAGACAGTGTACTTAAGTGCCGGGCCAGTGGAGACAGTGTACCTAAGTGCCGGGCCAGTGGAGACAGTGTACCTAAGTGCCGGGCCAGTGGAGACAGTGTGCCTAAGTGCAGGGCCAGTGGAGACAGTGTACCTAAGTGCGGGGCCAGTGGAGACAGTGTACCTAAGTGCGGGGCCAGTGGAGACAGTGTACCTAAGTGCCGGGCCAGTGGAGACAGTGTGCCTAAGTGCCCGGCCAGTGGAGACAGTGTACCTAAGTGCGGGGCCAGTGGAGACAGTGTGCCTAAGTGCCGGGCCAGTGGAGAGTGTGTACCTAAGTGCGGGGCCAGTGGAGACAGTGTACCTAAGTGCCGGGCCAGTGGAGACAGTGTGCCTAAGTGCGGGGCCAGTGGAGACAGTGTACCTAAGTGCCGGGCCAGTGGAGACAGTGTGCCTAAGTGCCGGGCCAGTGGAGACAGTGTACCTAAGTGCGGGGCCAGTGGAGACAGTGTGCCTAAGTGCCGGGCCAGTGGAGAGTGTGTACCTAAGTGCGGGGCCAGTGGAGACAGTGTACCTAAGTGCAGGGCCAGTGGAGACAGTGTGCCTAAGTGCCTGGCCAGTGGAGACAGTGTACCTAAGTGCGGGGCCAGTGGAGACAGTGTACCTAAGTGCCGGGCCAGTGGAGACAGTGTGCCTAAGTACCTGGCCAGTGGAGACAGTGTACCTAAGTGCGGGGCCAGTGGAGACAGTGTACCTAAGTGCCGGGCCAGTGGAGACAGTGTACCTAAGTGCGGGGCCAGTGGAGACAGTGTGCCTAAGTGCCGGGCCAGTGGAGAGTGTGTACCTAAGTGCGGGGCCAGTGGAGACAGTGTACCTAAGTGCCGGGCCAGTGGAGACAGTGTACCTAAGTGCGGGGCCAGTGGAGACAGTGTGCCTAAGTGCCGGGCCAGTGGAGAGTGTGTACCTAAGTGCGGGGCCAGTGGAGACAGTGTGCCTAAGTGCGGGGCCAGTGGAGACAGTGTACCTAAGTGCAGGGCCAGTGGAGACAGTGTACCTAAGTGCCGGGCCAGTGGAGACAGTGTACCTAAGTGCGGGGCCAGTGGAGACAGTGTGCCTAAGTGCAGGGCCAGTGGAGACAGTGTACCTAAGTGCGGGGCCAGTGGAGACAGTGTGCCTAAGTGCCCGGCCAGTGGAGACAGTGTGCCTAAGTGCGGGGCCAGTGGAGACAGTGTACCTAAGTGCCGGGCCAGTGGAGACAGTGTGCCTAAGTACCTGGCCAGTGGAGACAGTGTACCTAAGTGCGGGGCCAGTGGAGACAGTGTACCTAAGTGCCGGGCCAGTGGAGACAGTGTACCTAAGTGCGGGGCCAGTGGAGACAGTGTGCCTAAGTGCCGGGCCAGTGGAGAGTGTGTACCTAAGTGCGGGGCCAGTGGAGACAGTGTGCCTAAGTGCAGGGCCAGTGGAGACAGTGTGCCTAAGTGCCCGGCCAGTGGAGACAGTGTGCCTAAGTGCGGGGCCAGTGGAGACAGTGTACCTAAGTGCCGGGCCAGTGGAGACAGTGTGCCTAAGTACCGGGCCAGTGGAGACAGTGTACCTAAGTGCAGGGCCAGTGGAGACAGTGTACCTAAGTGCGGGGCCAGTGGAGACAGTGTGCCTAAGAACCTGGCCAGTGGAGACAGTGTACCTAAGTGCGGGGCCAGTGGAGACAGTGTACCTAAGTGCGGGGCCAGTGGAGACAGTGTACCTAAGTGCGGGGCCAGTGGAGACAGTGTACCTAAGTGCGGGGCCAGTGGAGACAGTGTACCTAAGTGCGGGGCCAGTGGAGACAGTGTACCTAAGTGCGGGGCCAGTGGAGACAGTGTACCTAAGTGCGGGGCCAGTGGAGACAGTGTACCTAAGTGCGGGGCCAGTGGAGACAGTGTACCTAAGTGCGGGGCCAGTGGAGACAGTGTGCCTAAGTGCAGGGCCAGTGGAGACAGTGTACCTAAGTGCGGGGCCAGTGGAGACAGTGTACCTAAGTGCAGGGCCAGTGGAGACAGTGTACCTAAGTGCGGGGCCAGTGGAGACAGTGTACCTAAGTGCGGGGCCAGTGGAGACAGTGTACCTAAGTGCGGGGCCAGTGGAGACAGTGTACCTAAGTGCGGGGCCAGTGGAGACAGTGTACCTAAGTGCAGGGCCAGTGGAGTCAGTGTACCTAAGTGCGCGGCCAGTGGAGACAGTGTGCCTAAGTGCAGGGCCAGTGGAGACAGTGTACCTAAGTGCCGGGCCAGTGGAGACAGTGTACCTAAGTGCCGGGCCAGTGGAGACAGTGTACCTAAGTGCCCAGCCAGTGGAGACAGTGTACCTAAGTGCGGGGCCAGTGGAGACAGTGTGCCTAAGTACCTGGCCAGTGGAGACAGTGTACCTAAGTGCCGGGCCAGTGGAGACAGTGTACCTAAGTGCAGGGCCAGTGGAGACAGTGTACCTAAGTGCGGGGCCAGTGGAGACAGTGTACCTAAGTGCGGGGCCAGTGGAGACAGTGTGCCTAAGTGCCGGGCCAGTGGAGACAGTGTACTTAAGTGCAGGGCCAATGGAGACAGTGTACCTAAGTGCGGGGCCAGTGGAGACAGTGTACCTAAGTGCAGGGCCAATGGAGACAGTGTACCTAAGTGCGGGGCCAGTGGAGACAGTGTACCTAAGTGCAGGGCCAATGGAGACAGTGTACCTAAGTGCGGGGCCAGTGGAGACAGTGTACCTAAGTGCGGGGCCAGTGGAGACAGTGTGCCTAAGTGCCGGGCCAGTGGAGACAGTGTACTTAAGTGCAGGGCCAATGGAGACAGTGTACCTAAGTGCGGGGCCAGTGGAGACAGTGTACCTAAGTGCAGGGCCAATGGAGACAGTGTACCTAAGTGCGGGGCCAGTGGAGACAGTGTACCTAAGTGCAGGGCCAGTGGAGACAGTGTACCTAAGTGCGGGGCCAGTGGAGACAGTGTACCTAAGTGCAGGGCCAATGGAGACAGTGTACCTAAGTGTGGGGCCAGTGGAGACAGTGTGCCTAAGTGCAGGGCCAGTGGAGACAGTGTACCTAAGTGCCTGGCCAGTGGAGACAGTGTACCTAAGTGCAGGGCCAATGGAGACAGTGTACCTAAGTGCGGGGCCAGTGGAGACAGTGTGCCTAAGTGCAGGGCCAATGGAGACAGTGTGCCTAAGTGCAGGGCCAGTGGAGACAGTGTACCTAAGTGCAGGGCCAATGGAGACAGTGTACCTAAGTGCAGGGCCAGTGGAGACAGTGTACCTAAGTGCAGGGCCAATGGAGACAGTGTACCTAAGTGCGGGGCCAGTGGAGACAGTGTACCTAAGTGCAGGGCCAGTGGAGACAGTGTGCCTAAGTGCCGGGCCAGTGGAGACAGTGTGCCTAAGTACCTGGCCAGTGGAGACAGTGTACCTAAGTGCAGAGCCAGTGGAGACAGTGTACCTAAGTGCCGGGCCAGTGGAGACAGTGTACCTAAGTGCGGGGCCAGTGGAGACAGTGTACCTAAGTGCCGGGCCAGTGGAGTCAGTGTACCTAAGTGCCCGGCCAGTGGAGACAGTGTACCTAAGTGCCCAGCCAGTGGAGACAGTGTGCCTAAGTGCAGAGCCAGTGGAGACAGTGTGCCTAAGTGCCGGGCCAGTGGAGACAGTGTACTTAAGTGCCGGGCCAGTGGAGACAGTGTACCTAAGTGCCGGGCCAGTGGAGACAGTGTACCTAAGTGCCGGGCCAGTGGAGACAGTGTGCCTAAGTGCAGGGCCAGTGGAGACAGTGTACCTAAGTGCGGGGCCAGTGGAGACAGTGTACCTAAGTGCGGGGCCAGTGGAGACAGTGTACCTAAGTGCCGGGCCAGTGGAGACAGTGTGCCTAAGTGCCCGGCCAGTGGAGACAGTGTACCTAAGTGCGGGGCCAGTGGAGACAGTGTGCCTAAGTGCCGGGCCAGTGGAGAGTGTGTACCTAAGTGCGGGGCCAGTGGAGACAGTGTACCTAAGTGCCGGGCCAGTGGAGACAGTGTGCCTAAGTGCGGGGCCAGTGGAGACAGTGTACCTAAGTGCCGGGCCAGTGGAGACAGTGTGCCTAAGTGCCGGGCCAGTGGAGACAGTGTACCTAAGTGCGGGGCCAGTGGAGACAGTGTGCCTAAGTGCCGGGCCAGTGGAGAGTGTGTACCTAAGTGCGGGGCCAGTGGAGACAGTGTACCTAAGTGCAGGGCCAGTGGAGACAGTGTGCCTAAGTGCCTGGCCAGTGGAGACAGTGTACCTAAGTGCGGGGCCAGTGGAGACAGTGTACCTAAGTGCCGGGCCAGTGGAGACAGTGTGCCTAAGTACCTGGCCAGTGGAGACAGTGTACCTAAGTGCGGGGCCAGTGGAGACAGTGTACCTAAGTGCCGGGCCAGTAGAGACAGTGTACCTAAGTGCGGGGCCAGTGGAGACAGTGTGCCTAAGTGCCGGGCCAGTGGAGAGTGTGTACCTAAGTGCGGGGCCAGTGGAGACAGTGTACCTAAGTGCCGGGCCAGTGGAGACAGTGTACCTAAGTGCGGGGCCAGTGGAGACAGTGTGCCTAAGTGCCGGGCCAGTGGAGAGTGTGTACCTAAGTGCGGGGCCAGTGGAGACAGTGTGCCTAAGTGCGGGGCCAGTGGAGACAGTGTACCTAAGTGCAGGGCCAGTGGAGACAGTGTACCTAAGTGCCGGGCCAGTGGAGACAGTGTACCTAAGTGCGGGGCCAGTGGAGACAGTGTGCCTAAGTGCAGGGCCAGTGGAGACAGTGTACCTAAGTGCGGGGCCAGTGGAGACAGTGTGCCTAAGTGCCCGGCCAGTGGAGACAGTGTGCCTAAGTGCGGGGCCAGTGGAGACAGTGTACCTAAGTGCCGGGCCAGTGGAGACAGTGTGCCTAAGTACCTGGCCAGTGGAGACAGTGTACCTAAGTGCGGGGCCAGTGGAGACAGTGTACCTAAGTGCCGGGCCAGTGGAGACAGTGTACCTAAGTGCGGGGCCAGTGGAGACAGTGTGCCTAAGTGCCGGGCCAGTGGAGAGTGTGTACCTAAGTGCGGGGCCAGTGGAGACAGTGTGCCTAAGTGCAGGGCCAGTGGAGACAGTGTGCCTAAGTGCCCGGCCAGTGGAGACAGTGTGCCTAAGTGCGGGGCCAGTGGAGACAGTGTACCTAAGTGCCGGGCCAGTGGAGACAGTGTGCCTAAGTACCGGGCCAGTGGAGACAGTGTACCTAAGTGCAGGGCCAGTGGAGACAGTGTACCTAAGTGCGGGGCCAGTGGAGACAGTGTGCCTAAGAACCTGGCCAGTGGAGACAGTGTACCTAAGTGCGGGGCCAGTGGAGACAGTGTACCTAAGTGCGGGGCCAGTGGAGACAGTGTACCTAAGTGCGGGGCCAGTGGAGACAGTGTACCTAAGTGCGGGGCCAGTGGAGACAGTGTACCTAAGTGCGGGGCCAGTGGAGACAGTGTACCTAAGTGCGGGGCCAGTGGAGACAGTGTACCTAAGTGCGGGGCCAGTGGAGACAGTGTACCTAAGTGCGGGGCCAGTGGAGACAGTGTACCTAAGTGCGGGGCCAGTGGAGACAGTGTGCCTAAGTGCAGGGCCAGTGGAGACAGTGTACCTAAGTGCGGGGCCAGTGGAGACAGTGTACCTAAGTGCAGGGCCAGTGGAGACAGTGTACCTAAGTGCGGGGCCAGTGGAGACAGTGTACCTAAGTGCGGGGCCAGTGGAGACAGTGTACCTAAGTGTGGGGCCAGTGGAGACAGTGTACCTAAGTGCGGGGCCAGTGGAGACAGTGTACCTAAGTGCAGGGCCAGTGGAGTCAGTGTACCTAAGTGCGCGGCCAGTGGAGACAGTGTGCCTAAGTGCAGGGCCAGTGGAGACAGTGTACCTAAGTGCCGGGCCAGTGGAGACAGTGTACCTAAGTGCCGGGCCAGTGGAGACAGTGTACCTAAGTGCCCAGCCAGTGGAGACAGTGTACCTAAGTGCGGGGCCAGTGGAGACAGTGTGCCTAAGTACCTGGCCAGTGGAGACAGTGTACCTAAGTGCCGGGCCAGTGGAGACAGTGTACCTAAGTGCAGGGCCAGTGGAGACAGTGTACCTAAGTGCGGGGCCAGTGGAGACAGTGTACCTAAGTGCGGGGCCAGTGGAGACAGTGTGCCTAAGTGCCGGGCCAGTGGAGACAGTGTACTTAAGTGCAGGGCCAATGGAGACAGTGTACCTAAGTGCGGGGCCAGTGGAGACAGTGTACCTAAGTGCAGGGCCAATGGAGACAGTGTACCTAAGTGCGGGGCCAGTGGAGACAGTGTACCTAAGTGCAGGGCCAGTGGAGACAGTGTACCTAAGTGCGGGGCCAGTGGAGACAGTGTACCTAAGTGCAGGGCCAATGGAGACAGTGTACCTAAGTGTGGGGCCAGTGGAGACAGTGTGCCTAAGTGCAGGGCCAGTGGAGACAGTGTACCTAAGTGCCTGGCCAGTGGAGACAGTGTACCTAAGTGCAGGGCCAATGGAGACAGTGTACCTAAGTGCGGGGCCAGTGGAGACAGTGTGCCTAAGTGCAGGGCCAATGGAGACAGTGTGCCTAAGTGCAGGGCCAGTGGAGACAGTGTACCTAAGTGCAGGGCCAATGGAGACAGTGTACCTAAGTGCAGGGCCAGTGGAGACAGTGTACCTAAGTGCAGGGCCAATGGAGACAGTGTACCTAAGTGCGGGGCCAGTGGAGACAGTGTACCTAAGTGCAGGGCCAGTGGAGACAGTGTGCCTAAGTGCCGGGCCAGTGGAGACAGTGTGCCTAAGTACCTGGCCAGTGGAGACAGTGTACCTAAGTGCAGAGCCAGTGGAGACAGTGTACCTAAGTGCCGGGCCAGTGGAGACAGTGTACCTAAGTGCGGGGCCAGTGGAGACAGTGTACCTAAGTGCCGGGCCAGTGGAGTCAGTGTACCTAAGTGCCCGGCCAGTGGAGACAGTGTACCTAAGTGCCCAGCCAGTGGAGACAGTGTGCCTAAGTGCAGAGCCAGTGGAGACAGTGTGCCTAAGTGCCGGGCCAGTGGAGACAGTGTACTTAAGTGCCGGGCCAGTGGAGACAGTGTACCTAAGTGCCGGGCCAGTGGAGACAGTGTACCTAAGTGCCGGGCCAGTGGAGACAGTGTGCCTAAGTGCAGGGCCAGTGGAGACAGTGTACCTAAGTGCGGGGCCAGTGGAGACAGTGTACCTAAGTGCGGGGCCAGTGGAGACAGTGTACCTAAGTGCAGGGCCAGTGGAGTCAGTGTACCTAAGTGCGGGGCCAGTGGAGACAGTGTACCTAAGTGCGGGGCCAGTGGAGACAGTGTACCTAAGTGCGGGGCCAGTGGAGACAGTGTACCTAAGTGCAGGGCCAGTGGAGACTGTGTACCTAAGTGTGGGGCTAGTGGAGACAGTGTACCTAAGTGCCTGGCCAGTGGAGACAGTGTGCCTAAGTACCTGGCCAGTGGAGACAGTGTACCTAAGTGCCGGACCAGTGGAGACAGTGTACCTAAGTGCCGGACCAGTGGAGACAGTGTACCTAAGTGCCGGGCCAGTGGAGACAGTGTGCCTAAGTGCCGGGCCAGTGGAGAGTGTGTACCTAAGTGCGGGGCCAGTGGAGACAGTGTGCCTAAGTGCCGGGCCAGTGGAGAGTGTGTACCTAAGTGCGGGGCCAGTGGAGACAGTGTGCCTAAGTGCAGGGCCAGTGGAGACAGTGTGCCTAAGTGCCCGGCCAGTGGAGACAGTGTGCCTAAGTGCGGGGCCAGTGGAGACAGTGTACCTAAGTGCCGGGCCAGTGGAGACAGTGTACCTAAGTGCCGGGCCAGTGGAGACAGTGTACCTAAGTGCGGGGCCAGTGGAGACAGTGTGCCTAAGTGCAGGGCCAGTGGAGACAGTGTACCTAAGTGCGGGGCCAGTGGAGACAGTGTGCCTAAGTGCCCGGCCAGTGGAGACAGTGTGCCTAAGTGCGGGGCCAGTGGAGACAGTGTACCTAAGTGCCGGGCCAGTGGAGACAGTGTGCCTAAGTACCTGGCCAGTGGAGACAGTGTACCTAAGTGCCGGGCCAGTGGAGACAGTGTACCTAAGTGCGGGGCCAGTGGAGACAGTGTACCTAAGTGCGGGGCCAGTGGAGACAGTGTGCCTAAGTACCTGGCCAGTGGAGACAGTGTACCTAAGTGCCGGGCCAGTGGAGACAGTGTACCTAAGTGCAGGGCCAGTGGAGACAGTGTGCCTAAGTGCAGGGCCAGTGGAGACAGTGTGCCTAAGTGCGGGGCCAGTGGAGACAGTGTGCCTAAGTGCCCGGCCAGTGGAGACAGTGTGCCTAAGTGCGGGGCCAGTGGAGACAGTGTACCTAAGTGCCGGGCCAGTGGAGACAGTGTGCCTAAGTACCTGGCCAGTGGAGACAGTGTGCCTAAGTGCTGGGCCAGTGGAGACAGTGTACCTAAGTGCGGGGCCAGTGGAGACAGTGTACCTAAGTGCGGGGCCAGTGGAGACAGTGTACCTAAGTGCGGGGCCAGTGGAGACAGTGTGCCTAAGTGCCGGGCCAGTGGAGACAGTGTACCTAAGTGCCGGGCCAGTGGAGACAGTGTACCTAAGTGCGGGGCCAGTGGAGACAGTGTGCCTAAGTGCGGGGCCAGTGGAGACAGTGTGCCTAAGTGCGGGGCCAGTGGAGACAGTGTACCTAAGTGCGGGGCCAGTGGAGACAGTGTGCCTAAGTGCCGGGCCAGTGGAGACAGTGTGCCTAAGTGCGGGGCCAGTGGAGACAGTGTGCCTAAGTACCTGGCCAGTGGAGACAGTGTACCTAAGTGCCGGGCCAGTGGAGACAGTGTACCTAAGTGCCGGGCCAGTGGAGACAGTGTACCTAAGTGCGGGGCCAGTGGAGACAGTGTGCCTAAGTGCGGGGCCAGTGGAGACAGTGTGCCTAAGTACCTGGCCAGTGGAGACAGTGTACCTAAGTGCCGGGCCAGTGGAGACAGTGTACCTAAGTGCCGGGCCAGTGGAGACAGTGTACCTAAGTGCCGGGCCAGTGGAGACAGTGTACCTAAGTGCGGGGCCAGTGGAGACAGTGTGCCTAAGTGCCGGGCCAGTGGAGACAGTGTACCTAAGTGCCGGGCCAGTGGAGACAGTGTACGTAAGTGCGAGGCCAGTGGAGACAGTGTGCCTAAGTGCAGGGCCAGTGGAGACAGTGTACCTAAGTGCCAGGCCAGTGGAGACAGTGTACCTAAGTGCGGGGCCAGTGGAGACAGTGTGCCTAAGTGCAGGGCCAGTGGAGACAGTGTGCCTAAGTGCGTGGCCAGTGGAGACAGTGTACCTAAGTGCCGGGCCAGTGGAGACAGTGTGCCTAAGTACCTGGCCAGTGGAGACAGTGTACCTAAGTGCCGGGCCAGTGGAGACAGTGTACCTAAGTGCCGGGCCAGTGGAGACAGTGTACCTAAGTGCGGGGCCAGTGGAGACAGTGTGCCTAAGTGCAGGGCCAGTGGAGACAGTGTACCTAAGTGCGGGGCCAGTGGAGACAGTGTGCCTAAGTGCAGGGCCAGTGGAGACAGTGTGCCTAAGTGCAGGGCCAGTGGAGACAGTGTGCCTAAGTGCCCGGCCAGTGGAGACAGTGTGCCTAAGTGCGGGGCCAGTGGAGACAGTGTACCTAAGTGCCGGGCCAGTGGAGACAGTGTGCCTAAGTACCTGGCCAGTGGAGACAGTGTACCTAAGTGCAGGGCCAGTGGAGACAGTGTGCCTAAGTGCCCGGCCAGTGGAGACAGTGTGCCTAAGTGCGGGGCCAGTGGAGACAGTGTACCTAAGTGCCGGGCCAGTGGAGACAGTGTGCCTAAGTGCCGGGCCAGTGGAGACAGTGTGCCTAAGTGCAGAGCCAGTGGAGACAGTGTGCCTAAGTGCCGGGCCAGTGGAGACAGTGTACTTAAGTGCCGGGCCAGTGGAGACAGTGTACCTAAGTGCCGGGCCAGTGGAGACAGTGTGCCTAAGTGCAGGGCCAGTGGAGACAGTGTACCTAAGTGCGGGGCCAATGGAGACAGTGTACCTAAGTGCCGGGCCAGTGGAGTCAGTGTACCTAAGTGCAGGGCCAGTGGAGTCAGTGTACCTAAGTGCGGGGCCAGTGGAGACAGTGTACCTAAGTGCGGGGCCAGTGGAGACAGTGTACCTAAGTGCGGGGCCAATGGAGACAGTGTACCTAAGTGCAGGGCCAGTGGAGTCAGTGTACCTAAGTGCGGGGCCAGTGGAGACAGTGTACCTAAGTGCGGGGCCAATGGAGACAGTGTACCTAAGTGCAGGGCCAGTGGAGTCAGTGTACCTAAGTGCGGGGCCAGTGGAGACAGTGTACCTAAGTGCGGGGCCAGTGGAGACAGTGTACCTAAGTGCGGGGCCAGTGGAGACAGTGTACCTAAGTGCAGGGCCAGTGGAGACAGTGTACCTAAGTACCTGGCCAGTGGAGACAGTGTACCTAAGTGCCGGACCAGTGGAGACAGTGTACCTAAGTGCCGGGCCAGTGGAGACAGTGTACCTAAGTGCGGGGCCAGTGGAGACAGTGTGCCTAAGTGCCGGGCCAGTGGAGAGTGTGTACCTAAGTGCGGGGCCAGTGGAGACAGTGTGCCTAAGTGCCGGGCCAGTGGAGAGTGTGTACCTAAGTGCGGGGCCAGTGGAGACAGTGTGCCTAAGTACCTGGCCAGTGGAGACAGTGTACCTAAGTGCGGGGCCAGTGGAGACAGTGTACCTAAGTGCCGGGCCAGTGGAGACAGTGTACCTAAGTGCGGGGCCAGTGGAGACAGTGTACCTAAGTGCGGGGCCAGTGGAGACAGTGTGCCTAAGTGCGGGGCCAGTGGAGACAGTGTGCTTAAGTGCCCGGCCAGTGGAGACAGTGTGCCTAAGTGCGGGGCCAGTGGAGACAGTGTGCCTAAGTGCCCGGCCAGTGGAGACAGTGTACCTAAGTGCGGGGCCAGTGGAGACAGTGTGCCTAAGTGCCCGGCCAGTGGAGACAGTGTGCCTAAGTGCGGGGCCAGTGGAGACAGTGTACCTAAGTGCCGGGCCAGTGGAGACAGTGTGCCTAAGTACCTGGCCAGTGGAGACAGTGTACCTAAGTGCCGGGCCAGTGGAGACAGTGTACCTAAGTGCGGGGCCAGTGGAGACAGTGTACCTAAGTGCCGGGCCAGTGGAGACAGTGTGCCTAAGTACCTGGCCAGTGGAGACAGTGTACCTAAGTGCCGGGCCAGTGGAGACAGTGTACCTAAGTGCGGGGCCAGTGGAGACAGTGTGCCTAAGTGCGGGGCCAGTGGAGACAGTGTGCCTAAGTGCAGGGCCAGTGGAGACAGTGTACCTAAGTGCCCGGCCAGTGGAGACAGTGTGCCTAAGTGCAGGGCCAGTGGAGACAGTGTACCTAAGTGCGGGGCCAGTGGAGACAGTGTGCCTAAGTGCGGGGCCAGTGGAGACAGTGTGCCTAAGTGCAGGGCCAGTGGAGACAGTGTACCTAAGTGCCCGGCCAGTGGAGACAGTGTGCCTAAGTGCGGGGCCAGTGGAGACAGTGTACCTAAGTGCCGGGCCAGTGGAGACAGTGTGCCTAAGTACCTGGCCAGTGGAGACAGTGTACCTAAGTGCCGGGCCAGTGGAGACAGTGTACCTAAGTGCGGGGCCAGTGGAGACAGTGTGCCTAAGTGCGGGGCCAGTGGAGACAGTGTGCCTAAGTACCTGGCCAGTGGAGACAGTGTACCTAAGTGCGGGGCCAGTGGAGACAGTGTACCTAAGTGCCGGGCCAGTGGAGAGAGTGTGCCTAAGTGCGGGGCCAGTGGAGACAGTGTACCTAAGTGCAGGGCCAGTGGAGACAGTGTACCTAAGTGCCGGGCCAGTGGAGACAGTGTACCTAAGTGCGGGGCCAGTGGAGACAGTGTGCCTAAGTGCAGGGCCAGTGGAGACAGTGTACCTAAGTGCGGGGCCAGTGGAGACAGTGTGCCTAAGTGCCCGGCCAGTGGAGACAGTGTGCCTAAGTGCGGGGCCAGTGGAGACAGTGTACCTAAGTGCCGGGCCAGTGGAGACAGTGTGCCTAAGTACCTGGCCAGTGGAGACAGTGTACCTAAGTGCCGGGCCAGTGGAGACAATGTACCTAAGTGCGGGGCCAGTGGAGACAGTGTGCCTAAGTGCCGGGCCAGTGGAGAGTGTGTACCTAAGTGCGGGGCCAGAGGAGACAGTGTGCCTAAGTGCGGGGCCTGTGGAGACAGTGTACCTAAGTGCAGGGCCAGTGGAGACAGTGTACCTAAGTGCAGGGCCAGTGGAGACAGTGTACCTAAGTGCGGGGCCAGTGGAGACAGTGTGCCTAAGTGCAGGGCCAGTGGAGACAGTGTACCTAAGTGCGGGGCCAGTGGAGACAGTGTGCCTAAGTGCCCGGCCAGTGGAGACAGTGTGCCTAAGTGCGGGGCCAGTGGAGACAGTGTACCTAAGTGCCGGGCCAGTGGAGACAGTGTGCCTAAGTACCTGGCCAGTGGAGACAGTGTACCTAAGTGCGGGGCCAGTGGAGACAGTGTACCTAAGTGCCGGGCCAGTGGAGACAGTGTACCTAAGTGCGGGGCCAGTGGAGACAGTGTGCCTAAGTGCCGGGCCAGTGGAGAGTGTGTACCTAAGTGCGGGGCCAGTGGAGACAGTGTGCCTAAGTGCGGGGCCAGTGGAGACAGTGTACCTAAGTGCAGGGCCAGTGGAGACAGTGTACCTAAGTGCCGGGCCAGTGGAGACAGTGTACCTAAGTGCGGGGCCAGTGGAGACAGTGTGCCTAAGTGCCCGGCCAGTGGAGACAGTGTGCCTAAGTGCGGGGCCAGTGGAGACAGTGTACTTAAGTGCCGGGCCAGTGGAGACAGTGTGCCTAAGTACCTGGCCAGTGGAGACAGTGTACCTAAGTGCGGGGCCAGTGGAGACAGTGTGCCTAAGTGCCCGGCCAGTGGAGACAGTGTGCCTAAGTGCGGGGCCAGTGGAGACAGTGTACCTAAGTGCCGGGCCAGTGGAGACAGTGTGCCTAAGTACCTGGCCAGTGGAGACAGTGTACCTAAGTGCGGGGCCAGTGGAGACAGTGTACCTAAGTGCAGAGCCAGTGGAGACAGTGTACCTAAGTGCGGGGCCAGTGGAGACAGTGTACCTAAGTGCCGGGCCAGTGGAGTCAGTGTACCTAAGTGCCCGGCCAGTGGAGACAGTGTACCTAAGTGCCCAGCCAGTGGAGACAGTGTGCCTAAGTGCAGAGCCAGTGGAGACAGTGTGCCTAAGTGCCGGGCCAGTGGAGACAGTGTACTTAAGTGCCGGGCCAGTGGAGACAGTGTACCTAAGTGCCGGGCCAGTGGAGACAGTGTACCTAAGTGCCGGGCCAGTGGAGACAGTGTGCCTAAGTGCAGGGCCAGTGGAGACAGTGTACCTAAGTGCGGGGCCAGTGGAGACAGTGTACCTAAGTGCAGGGCCAGTGGAGTCAGTGTACCTAAGTGCGGGGCCAGTGGAGTCAGTGTACCTAAGTGCGGGGCCAGTGGAGACAGTGTACCTAAGTGCAGGGCCAGTGGAGACAGTGTGCCTAAGTGCGGGGCCAGTGGAGACAGTGTACCTAAGTGCAGGGCCAGTGGAGTCAGTGTACCTAAGTGCAGGGCCAGTGGAGTCAGTGTACCTAAGTGCGGGGCCAGTGGAGACAGTGTGCCTAAGTGCAGGGCCAGTGGAGACAGTGTACCTAAGTGCGGGGCCAATGGAGACAGTGTACCTAAGTGCAGGGCCAGTGGAGTCAGTGTACCTAAGTGCGGGGCCAGTGGAGACAGTGTACCTAAGTGCGGGGCCAGTGGAGACAGTGTACCTAAGTACCTGGCCAGTGGAGACAGTGTGCCTAAGTGCGGGGCCAGTGGAGACAGTGTACCTAAGTGCGGGGCCAGTGGAGACAGTGTGCCTAAGTGCAGGGCCAATGGAGACAGTGTACCTAAGTGCAGGGCCAATGGAGACAGTGTGCCTAAGTGCAGGGCCAATGGAGACAGTGTACCTAAGTGCCGGGCCAGTGGAGACAGTGTACTTAAGTGCCGGGCCAGTGGAGACAGTGTACCTAAGTGCCGGGCCAGTGGAGACAGTGTGCCTAAGTGCAGGGCCAGTGGAGACAGTGTACCTAAGTGCGGGGCCAATGGAGACAGTGTGCCTAAGTGCGGGGCCAGTGGAGACAGTGTACCTAAGTACCTGGCCAGTGGAGACAGTGTACCTAAGTGCAGGGCCAGTGGAGTCAGTGTACCTAAGTGCGGGGCCAGTGGAGACAGTGTACCTAAGTGCGGGGCCAGTGGAGACAGTGTACCTAAGTACCTGGCCAGTGGAGACAGTGTGCCTAAGTGCGGGGCCAGTGGAGACAGTGTACCTAAGTGCGGGGCCAGTGGAGACAGTGTGCCTAAGTGCAGGGCCAATGGAGACAGTGTACCTAAGTGCAGGGCCAATGGAGACAGTGTGCCTAAGTGCAGGGCCAATGGAGACAGTGTACCTAAGTGCCGGGCCAGTGGAGACAGTGTACTTAAGTGCCGGGCCAGTGGAGACAGTGTACCTAAGTGCCGGGCCAGTGGAGACAGTGTGCCTAAGTGCAGGGCCAGTGGAGACAGTGTACCTAAGTGCGGGGCCAATGGAGACAGTGTACCTAAGTGCGGGGCCAGTGGAGACAGTGTGCCTAAGTGCGGGGCCAGTGGAGACAGTGTACCTAAGTACCTGGCCAGTGGAGACAGTGTACCTAAGTGCAGGGCCAGTGGAGTCAGTGTACCTAAGTGCGGGGCCAGTGGAGACAGTGTACCTAAGTGCGGGGCCAGTGGAGACAGTGTACCTAAGTACCTGGCCAGTGGAGACAGTGTGCCTAAGTGCGGGGCCAGTGGAGACAGTGTACCTAAGTGCGGGGCCAGTGGAGACAGTGTACCTAAGTGCGGGGCCAGTGGAGACAGTGTACCTAAGTGCGGGGCCAGTGGAGACAGTGTGCCTAAGTGCGGGGCCAGTGGAGACAGTGTGCCTAAGTGCGGGGCCAGTGGAGACAGTGTACCTAAGTGCCGGGCCAGTGGAGACAGTGTACCTAAGTGCAGGGCCAGTGGAGACAGTGTACCTAAGTGCGGGGCCAGTGGAGACAGTGTGCCTAAGTGCGGGGCCAGTGGAGACAGTGTACCTAAGTGCCGGGCCAGTGGAGACAGTGTGCCTAAGTGCGGGGCCAGTGGAGACAGTGTACCTAAGTGCCGGGCCAGTGGAGACAGTGTACCTAAGTGCCGGGCCAGTGGAGACAGTGTACTTAAGTGCCGGGCCAGTGGAGACAGTGTACCTAAGTGCGGGGCCAGTGGAGACAGTGTGCCTAAGTGCGGGGCCAGTGGAGACAGTGTACCTAAGTGCCGGGCCAGTGGAGACAGTGTGCCTAAGTGCGGGGCCAGTGGAGACAGTGTACCTAAGTGCCGGGCCAGTGGAGACAGTGTACCTAAGTGCCGGGCCAGTGGAGACAGTGTACTTAAGTGCCGGGCCAGTGGAGACAGTGTACCTAAGTGCCGGGCCAGTGGAGACAGTGTGCCTAAGTGCCGGGCCAGTGGAGACAGTGTACCTAAGTGCAGGGCCAGTGGAGACAGTGTGCCTAAGTGCAGGGCCAGTGGAGACAGTGTACCTAAGTGCAGGGCCAGTGGAGACAGTGTACCTAAGTGCGGGGCCAGTGGAGACAGTGTGCCTAAGTGCGGGGCCAGTGGAGACAGTGTACCTAAGTGCGGGGCCAGTGGAGACAGTGTGCCTAAGTGCAGGGCCAGTGGAGACAGTGTGCCTAAGTGTGGGGCTAGTGGAGACAGTGTACCTAAGTGCAGGGCCAGTGGAGACAGTGTACCTAAGTGCCTGGCCAGTGGAGACAGTGTACCTAAGTGCGGGGCCAGTGGAGACAGTGTACCTAAGTGCGGGGCCAGTGGAGACAGTGTACCTAAGTGCCGGGCCAGTGGAGACAGTGTACCTAAGTGCAGGGCCAGTGGAGACAGTGTACCTAAGTGCAGGGCCAGTGGAGACAGTGTACCTAAGTGCGGGGCCAGTGGAGACAGTGTACCTAAGTGCCTGGCCAGTGGAGACAGTGTACCTAAGTGCAGGGCCAGTGGAGTCAGTGTACCTAAGTGCAGGGCCAGTGGAGACAGTGTGCCTAAGTGCAGGGCCAGTGGAGACAGTGTACCTAAGTGCCTGGCCAGTGGAGACAGTGTACCTAAGTACGGGGCCAGTGGAGAGTGTGTACCTAAGTGCAGGGCCAGTGGAGACAGTGTACCTAAGTGCCGGGCCAGTGGAGACAGTGTGCCTAAGTGCCCGGCCAGTGGAGACAGTGTACCTAAGTGTGGGGCCAGTGGAGACAGTGTACCTAAGTGCAGGGCCAGTGGAGACAGTGTACCTAAGTGCAGGGCCAGTGGAGACAGTGTACCTAAGTGCCTGGCCAGTGGAGACAGTGTACCTAAGTACGGGGCCAGTGGAGAGTGTGTACCTAAGTGCAGGGCCAGTGGAGACAGTGTACCTAAGTGCCGGGCCAGTGGAGACAGTGTGCCTAAGTGCCCGGCCAGTGGAGACAGTGTACCTAAGTGTGGGGCCAGTGGAGACAGTGTACCTAAGTGCCTGGCCAGTGGAGACAGTGTGCCTAAGTGCCTGGCCAGTGGAGACAGTGTACCTAAGTGCCGGGCCAGTGGAGACAGTGTACCTAAGTGCAGGGCCAGTGGAGACAGTGTGCCTAAGTGCAGGGCCAGTGGAGACAGTGTACCTAAGTGCAGGGCCAGTGGAGACAGTGTACCTAAGTGCGGGGCCAGTGGAGACAGTGTGCCTAAGTGCGGGGCCAGTGGAGACAGTGTACCTAAGTGCGGGGCCAGTGGAGACAGTGTGCCTAAGTGCAGGGCCAGTGGAGACAGTGTGCCTAAGTGTGGGGCTAGTGGAGACAGTGTACCTAAGTGCAGGGCCAGTGGAGACAGTGTACCTAAGTGCCTGGCCAGTGGAGACAGTGTACCTAAGTGCGGGGCCAGTGGAGACAGTGTACCTAAGTGCAGGGCCAGTGGAGACAGTGTACCTAAGTGCCGGGCCACTGTATAAAAGCATCGCTGTCATTCAGGACCTCAGGGATTCCCCACCTGTTGTTACCTTTCCTGCTTCACACATGAGAGACCCTGAGATCCTAAGTACCTGGTTTAAGGTGACCTGGGCACGAGGTGCAGTGGAGTAGGTCCCATGGTCTGACTTCCCCACAAGCAAGTGGAGGTGCTCCCACGAGGGGGGTGGGGGCAGGGAACCTGTGACATTACATACTTTGCTCAGCTCCAGCAGCAGCCCCTCCCCCAAACCCAGCCTGCATCCTGTCCCCAGCCTGCATCCTGTCCCCAAGGTCTCGTGATTGCTAGCTGACTGACAGACACCAAGAACCCAAGTAGTAATACACATTGGAAATGGTAACTAGGGACTGGAGAGATGGCTCAGTGGTTAAGAGCATGGACTGCTCTTCCAGAGGTCCTGAGTTCAACTCCCAGCAACCACATGGTGGCTCACAACCATCTGTAATGGGATCCGAGGCCCTCTTCTGATGTGTCTGAGGACAGCTACAGTCTACTCATATACATAAAATAAATAAATAAAATATTTTTAAAAGGTGGGGGGAATGGTAACTGGGCAGGTATGGCTTGGTTCTCCAGCTTCCAAAGCCTAGAGGTGTGGGGGAGGGGAGCAGGTAGCTTAGACAGGCCACCCCAGCATGCTGAGACTCATCCTGGTTACCAGGAGACCTTGCTGCGGTGCTAAGACTCTTATCTTCTTACCCTGCACCAACTCTGGACACATGGCTTTAATTCCCTTAGCAGGCCCTTCAGATGTTGCCGTTCCCCGGTGAGGAACCAGTGCGTGGCTGGCTTTTCCGGGTTTGAACAGCTGGGCTCAAGGCAGATAACTCTGGATCTATTAAAGCCAAGTGGCCTCACCCCCTGCAAAGGCCAAGGAAGAGGTCCCCGCTGACCTGGGCCCTGCCGATCCACACACAGCACTTCCCTACAGTTGGGAGCCAGAAAGCTGCACAGGTCCTGTCCTCGGGACTACCCGAGGGGTAGAGGGCTGAGAGGACACACCCCGAAAACAAACCCACTGAGTGCGGCTGCAAGGCTGTTAGAGCCTGGGTAGATCGCAGAGTCACAGATGGGTGAAGGGGATCAGGGCTCGGGCCATTCCTAGCCTAGGACCTCCGCGGTCCCCAGGGACCTGCATAGACTGCCCGCCTGGCTGTGACATCACTCTGGCCAACCTCCTGCAGTCTTCTTTCCTGTTTGTCTGTGCGGCCAGACAGCACAGTTCTCTACTCCCATCCGTTCTGAGTTGCTATCAACTTAATTCTACAAACAATTTAGTTTTGGTGAGAACTGAGGTTCTCCTGTTTGTCCACTTCCCTTTACCCTTGTTTTCACATTTCCTCCTTTCTGTACCTAAAGGTTTTTAAACAAAGGTAGACTTTACCAATCTTCCCAAGTAAACACCAAAGCAAACATCCTTGCCGGCACTGCTCAATTGCAATGATGGATCATGATCACAAGGGGGCGCTCTGCAATCATCACCACCTTGACCCACACAGTAAAGGGACACAGGAAAGACACTAGGACATCAGTGGCAGCCATCTAGGAGACAGAAGCTCAATAGATTGCTTTGAACAGAACTGTCAGGAAGTGACGTACAACATTGTGGCAGGAAGGCTACCTGGCAGTCCCTTGCCCAAGCCTCCTTCCTTCCCTCTCTCCCTCCCAGGGGGCGGAAGTGACCTGCACTGGGTCCAGATATCCCTTGACCTTTAAGGTGGTGCCTACAGAGCTTGCTCGTGGTCAGAAGCCATCAGTGTACTTACTCAGGGACAAGACTGCCTTAGAAGAGTTTGGGGCGGGGGAGGCTGGAGAGATATCTCAGTGGTTAAGAGCCCTGGGTCCTCCTCTAGAGGACCTGGGTTCAATTCCCAGGGTCCACATGGCAGCTCACAACTGTCTGCAATTAGACATACATGCAAGCAAAATACCAATGTACATAAAATAATTTTTTAAAAAAAGCTTTGGGGTAAACGATTATATTCCAGCTATTCAACACTGGTGGCAGAATCATCAAGGCCCACCTCCAACACCCATTCAGGTCGGTGCTGGGGTTGAAAGCCTAACATTCAAGGACAGGAGCAATGGATGTCACCACATAGCTGGGTGGAGCGGAGCGTGAGATGGTGTAAAGTGACAGGTGTCACATGCTCATGAATGTCTGCAGATCACCCAGGAGTCTAGAACAGCACTTTCAGCTCACAGAAAGTGTGACAGGAGAAAAGTCACATCACAAACGCCCCAGGGTGCAGAAGGGGAAGAGAATTTCACAAGTTGAAAGTGGCTCCGGTCAAATATCGGAAACTTTGGGGAAGTAGGTGCACATCCCTGGGGAGAGACACCCATTGTAATTGCTGCGCAAAAGTTCCCTTGTGATGGCGCTGTGTCTCAACCCTAGCCCCCAGGAGGCTAGCCAGCGTGAGCACCAGGGCAGCTAGGACACACAGTCATCACGACAAATCTTCAACACTCTTCTGAAAAGCTAAGACAGAGTCTCCCAGTTAAAAAAAAAATAGTAGTAGTTACAGGCCGGGCAATGGTGGCACACGCCTTATATCCCAGCGCTCAGGGACAGAACAGAAGCAGGAGGATTTCTACAGAGCAAGTTCCAAGACAGTCAGAGATACACAGAAAAAAATGTCGGGGGGTGGGGGGGTGGGAGGGATGGCGCTGGCGAGATGGCTCAGTGGTGAGAGCACTGAGTACTCTTCCAGAGGTCCTGAGTTCAACTCCCAGCAGCCACATGGGAGTGGCTCACAACCATCTGTAATGGGATCTGGTGCCCTCTTCTGGTGTGTCTGAGGACAGCTACAGTGCATTCATATGCAGAAAATAAATCTTTAAAAACTGAGTAATTACACTCCCACTAGTTCCCCACATGTGGGGTAGATTAGAGGGAACCCAGGAGCTAGCCTGCAGGTAGGAGGAGGTTAAAGAGTTGGGGAAGAAATTCCAGCTTCCCCAGAGGCTACTGGTGCTGAAGAAGAAAGCTGCTAAGCCTCTCAGAGTTTCAGAACAAGGAGGAAGTCAGTCAGAGGAGCTAAAGGCAAACAGGAGAGACTTGTTTGTATGTTTTAGTTTGCCTCATAGCTAGGGAACAGGCAGTTTGAACCAGACAGCATAGAAGGCCATTTCTAACAGCTTAGATATATGCTGGGTTTTTTGTTGTTTTGTTTTTTGGTTGGTTTGGTTGTTTGAAACATGGTTTTTGTATAGCTCTGGCTGTCCTGGAACTTGATCTGTAAACAACCAGAACAGCCTTGAACTCACAAATCTGCCTGCCTCTGCCTCCTGAGTGCTGGCATTGAAGGTGTGAGCTACCACTGCTCCGGAGTGAACGCAGTTCTGACAAACTAGTCATGGACATCAGTGCTTGGTGCGATGATACATTTAACCCCCAGCCCACCAATAAGCTTGGCCTTAGTAAGAACTGATAATAGCCAGAGGCTGGAGGCTAGAAGGATGGATGGCTCAGTGGTTAACAGCATTGGCTGCCCTTCCTGGAGACCTGGGTTCAACTCCCAGGAACCACATAGCAGTTCACAACTGTCTTTAACTCCAGTTCTAGAGGATCAGATGTTCTCACACAGACATATATGCAAGCAAAACCACCAATGCACATGAATTAAAAAAGAAAAAGGAAAAAGAATTGAAAATAACCCAGGCCGCGGTGGTCTACACCTTTAAATCCCAGCACTGCCGGGCGGTGGTGGCGCATGCCTGTAATCCCAGCACTCTGGGAGGCAGAGGCAGGCGGATTTCTGAGTTCGAGGCCAGCCTGGTCTACAGAGTGAGTTCCAGGACAGCCAGGGCTATACAGAGAAACCCTGTCTCGAAAAAACCAATCCAAAAAACAACAACAACAAAAACAAAAAAAAGAAACCCCAGCACTCAGGAAGCAGAGGCAGGTGGATCTCTTTGTTTAAGACCAGCATGATCTATAGAGTTCCAGCACAGCCAAGGTTAGAAAGAAACTCTGTCTCAATAAACAAAAGAAAAATAAAATACAAAAAAACCCTATTACCCACGGAAGTCTGAAGCCTTTGTTTAAATCAGTTCTCAGCTTGTGGATTGTGACCCCTTTGGGGTGGATCCTTTCACAGGGGCCACCCAAGACCACTGGAAAACAGATATTTATAGAACAATTCATAATAGCAGCAAAACTAGTTATGAAACAGCAACGAAAATGTTATGGCTGTGGCTCCCCACATGAGGAACTATATCAAAGGGCTGAAGCACTAGGAAGTTTGAGAACCGCTGGTTTAAATGAAATTTCTGTAAAAAAGGAAGTCCCAACAGTAGGGCCAGCTCTGTAGCCATCAGCTGGTGAAGGACAGGAGAGCAAGCAGCCTTGGGGGAGGGGTGGGGGCAAAAGCTTCTGCCCTCCTGGGAAACGCCTGAGGTGCCTCCCAGGGCTTGGGGTGAGGGGTACGGAGGACCTGAGCATTTCTCTCCTCCCCAGTCACTCCTGAGCTGGAGCACCAGCGGTAACATCCCTGCCACCGAGAGAGTCTCACATCTCATACCAAACCACCCTTCACAGACCAAAGTATAGCTGGAGAGCGGGAAGGTCCGACGCCAACGTGAGGACACATAGGCCCGTTGTTCTCCAGGAAGTCTGGCAGCCTGGGCTTTGGTGTCAGGGCCTGGAGCCAAGGTAAGGGAGAGCCCAGGCCTCAGCCTTTTCCTGCCCAGGGATGTGGGAGTACAGCCAGGGCCAGGGCCTGGGGGTGGTGCTGGCCGGTTTGGCAGAGTTCATTCCAGGGGCTGAGGACAGCCTTGGTGGGGGAGGGGAAGAGAGCCGTGAAGACAAAGCTGCCTCCATTTCCAGGCCTTTGAAATGAGGAAGAGGGGCTGGGGCATATAGCTCAACTAGCAAAGCTCTTGCCTAGCATGCAAAGCCCTGGGACTTGATCCCTAGATCCAGGGCAAGGGGGACACAGCTGCAGTGTCAGCATACGGGCGGCAGAGGCCACCTTCAGGTACTTATGGAACGTGAAGACCACTTGGGCTACATCCTGTCTCCAAAAAATTAAGTCTTTCTAAATCTGGGCCACAGTCTGGGTGGGGTGTCTTGGCTCCAGGCCTGTCCCTTCCCTGTGGCCCCAGCAGGGGGTGCTGCAGCCCCTCTGAGACTGAGGGACTGCATCCTCCTCCCCTCACACCCAGGCCCAGCCTCGGTCATGGAGAAACCTAGACTCTGGCAGCCAGCCTTCTCTCCTCTCCAAGGAGCTCAGCCTTGGGAGGACGCACAGAGCTATGGAGAAAAAAATGTTTATTCAATCAGATGGTCCCTGAAGGCACCTGGTTTCTGTCAGTATAAAAAAAGGCAGTAAAATGACAAGGAGTGGGGACATGGAACAGGCACAGAAGGAAGGAGGATGGGGGAACAACAGATCACACCATACACCAGTCAGCCACCTGTCTCCACCACATCCTTATGACAGCCAGCCAGCCAGATCTCTCTTGGCCCTGGAGTCTCTTGTGCTTGGCTTAATGAGGGATCAGTCAAAGCTGTCACTCAGAGACCATTGCCCCCTTGCCATTCCGACCCCCAATCCCAAGGTCATCCGCAGTCCATCCCTGGTTCCTGGACGTCTGGGCCCAGCGCAGTCCAGAAGAGAGCAGAAGTCGGCTAGCAGAGCAGCCCCTCTGGACTCCAGCTCGTCCCTGGCGGAGGAGGAAGTGAGCAGGAAGCAGGCAGTGTAGGTCTTCTGTCCCCACAGGGTCACACAAGTGCCCTTAACAGGAAGGACAATACAGCTCCCAGAGCCAGGCCCAGACACAGAAAGAAGGACATGATGTTTCCTGCTGTCTCCGCCTCAGCTGGTTTGACTTTCCTAAAAGGAAAGACAGGGTAATCTTAGGCAAGTCGAGCCCAGCCCTACCCCACATTCCTTCCTAAACTCCCAATCCCAGCCTCCTTCTCGGGAGACTGTCTTGGGATCACCCTCCACCCTGCCCTGATCCCCTCCCACATAGCTCAGCAGAGAGAGAGAGCACCACACCGAGGAGCATCGAGCACGGAGCACCGCAGCGAGCCCTCACCTCCACTGCCCCTCACAACCCCCGCCCGGCTCCACGCGGCTTTGATAGGAGGGACTCTCATCCTGCCTGATGTCACCACGTTCCCTCGTGGCCCCACTCACTTGGGCCCGAAGCACATGCACAGGCTGGCGAGGTAGCCATTGGAGAAGGCAAAGGCAGCCATGAAGGCGATGAACCAGGCGTCGTGCTTAAAGATGAAGTGGTGCCGCTGCGCGCCGCAGTGGCGCGGTTTCACATTGCAGAGCATCAGCAGGGGGATAAACACAATCCTCGAGGCGACCAAAACCGGCAGCCAGCGGCTCTCCTTACCAGGCTGCAAGAACAGGCGAAGCTTCAGCACCCGGGCCGCAGTGTCCGGGGGCCCTAGGACTGGGCAAATCTCTAGGCCTGGGAAAGTTTGGGGGTGCTGACTGCTGGGGGAAGAGTGGCGCCTACGGGATATCAATTTTTCCTTGTTTTTAAAACAAGTTCTCATGTATCCCTGGCGGGCCTCAAGCTCACTGTGTAGCCAAGGATGACCTTGCACTCCTGATTCTCCTGGGGCTTTGTGACGTATGCTAGGTAAACAGTCTTTCTTTTTCTTTTTTCTTATTTTTGGTTTTTCCAGAAAGGGTTTCTTTGTGTAGCCCTGGCTGTCCTCGAACTCAGAAACCCACCTGTCTCTGCCTCCCAAGTGCTGGGATTAAAGGCAGGCACCACCACTGCCCGGCCAGGTAAGCAGTCTTATTAACTGAGCAATACACACCTCTGCCAGGCTACAAACCTAAGAACTGTACACACGGGCTAGAGATGGCTCAATAGTTAGAAGACCTGGGTCTCACAATCTCCTCCAACTCCAACTCCAGGGGATCTGATGCCCTCCCTCTTGTGGCCTCTGTGGGCACCTGCATCCACACGTACACACCCTCACACACATTACAATTTAGCTGGGTTATGATTGGCACATACACTTGGGAAGCAGGGAATAATAGACCTGAGTTCCAGGCCAGCCTAGTCTACAGAGTAAATTCCCAGATAGCAACACACAGAAACCCTGCCTTGATAGATAAACAAACGAATGAAACTGTACACACAGTTACACAGAAGTTATGAGTAGATTTGAAAAGGACAGCTCTTTTTACACTCTATTTTTCCCTTCTTGCAGGGTTTTGTTTGTTTGTTTTGTTTTTTTTTTAAGAGTGCACTGTCACTCTCTTCAGACACACCAGAAGAGGGCATCGGGATCCCATTACAGATGGTTGTGAGCCACCCTGTGGTTGCTGGGAATTGAACTCAGGACCTCTGGAAGAGCAGTCAGTGCTCTTAACCCCTGAGCCATCTCTCCACACCACCACCCCCAGCACCCCCCACTTTTAATTTATTTTCCATTCTTGCAGCTTTACAGATGTGACTCAGGGGTCATGCGTGCTAGGCAAGCCCTCTATCAGAGCCACACTGCAGCCCCACCACACTTTCTTGGGGTCCCTCTTGGCCTCACCTGGACCCCTGAATGCCAGTCCCACAGCCCACCCCGTACTCACTCACCCACATGCACACAGCTGTGAGGCTCCGGCCTAGCCAGTCAAAGACGTTGAAATTCAAGAAACAGGCCACAGGAATGAAGTAGCTTTCTAGGAGAGAGACTTAAGACTTAGCACCCTCTCTGGGCCTCTGCCTCCTCATTCCGCATCAGAAGAGCAGAAGGGTTCCCCAGGTTGCCCATACTCCACCCTGGATTCTGCTTTAGACTCTAGGTAAATGCGTCCTGGGAGAGCAGCAGGGATTGGGTAGGAGACATACTTACTCCAGGAACTTGTGCCTGCGATGCTGGATTCCACCTCAGCAGTCACAGCAGGGAACAACCCAATGGTGACCGTGAATATGAAACAGACGGACAGAGCCAGGACCCAGATCTGGAGAGAGAGAAAAGAGATCCATTCAGGGCCCTGGGCTGTCATGGCTCTGTGTACAAAAGACCAAAGAGCCAGACACTGGTGGCAAAGCCTTTTTTAATCCCAGCACTGAGGAGGCAGAGGCAGACTGATCTCTGAGTTCAAGGCCAGCCTGGTCTACTAGAGTAAGTTCCAGGACAACCAGGGCTATATCGAAACCTTGTTCTTGACCCCCCCCCCAAAAAAACCTTACAGACACAGACACACAGCATTCATAGAAAGACAGGAGAAAGCCCAGTTTTGTCAGAAAGGAAGGTGGTGTAAGCAAAAGGAAAAAGAAGGGTGCAGAAGGGCAGGCAGGACACCCCAGACTCACGTACACTCTTAAGTATGGCTTTGATAGAATGGTTTCTGTTGGTGGGTGGAGAGTTGGGGCCTGGCACCCCAGATTCCTCTCTTCTTCCTTTTGGCTCCTCTCCTGTCAGATGAGAAGTTGTAAAAGGATCTTTAAGTTTTGGGGCGAACAGAACAACAGGTAGAATGAGCTGGAGGCGGGCACCTCCCGTAACTGGCTGGTCCACAGTTACACCCTAACACCCCACAGCCTTAACTGCCCTTGATTCAACCCTTCCCCCAGGGGCAGGGCTCGCTCCTTCTACTCTGTTCCCTCTGAAATCGCTAACCTCTGTCCAAATGCCTGAGACATTCAGGGTAACCCAAGTGTCCCTCTTTCCTCATCAAGATTTTAAGTAGGTCAGGCTGGCCTTGGACTCACTGTATAGTCAAGGATGACCTTGAATCTGATCCTCCTGCCTCTTCTTCCCAAACGCTAAGGTTGCATGGGCACCACCTTGCCCAGTGCAGGAATCAAACTCAGGGCTTCGTGCACCCACTCCTACCAACCGAGTAACAGGCCAAGACCCCCGCAAGGTCTCTGCTATCTTCCCCCGTTTAATGATCTCCCTGCTTACTCACGGTCACTGTGTCTGTCCTCCTTTGGCTCCTAGCTGCCAGTTACCACACACCCACGGCCATTCCCCTACCATCACACCGCCCCACCAGACTTCCTTTAGTAATCAAGATCTTTACTTATGAGATCCAACTTGGTTTCCTGCTCTGTAGGCCCCGAAAGGTTGAGCTGCAGGTAATGGCGATAGAATTCCTGTTCAGCAAGGGAGATGGGAAAAGTGGGGTCAGGAGCAGCTCCAGCATCCCAGCGCAGGACACCCTGGCTTTGAAACGCCGAGGCCTCCCCAACTCCTACTTGCTCACCATCCGAGGCAGAGCCAGGTAACACATGATGGCCAAAATGACAACTGCACAGGCTGTGATGAAATAGCCAAAGGCGCTTTCTGACAGCTCAGAACCATTTTCAGAACCACCTGGCGCAGACAGTGGACAAGCTCAGATACACTCCACCCCTCCAAACCGCCCTCTCTCCTGCCTCCCCACAACCAGCACATGGTTGGACTCACTGGCAATAGCACAGATCATGGCCACGGAGGTGAAGAAGCCAGCCAGGCCCTGGCCACTCATGATAGGGGCTGTGTAGTTGGCTGGCAAGACGCCTGCCAGTCCGAAGAGGCTGGCTTGCAAAATGGCACCAAATGCTGGGGAGTAGTGAAGACATCTTGTCAGCAGGCAGGGCTCCCCGGGAGTTATAGCCGGACCCACCCCCACCCTGATCTCTGCCCCATCCCCCCCATTACAATTAATAAGCACAATCTTGATCATGGTGATAATGAAGAAGGGCAGAGCATCCATCTCCACCTTCACCAGGGCGGCAGTGACGAGGAACACAAGCAGGATAGCCACCAGGCTGCCCAAGATCCGAACAGACTGAGAGATCCTAGGAGAGACAGGGGGTGGCGGTGGGGGTCAGGAAGGGTCAGCCCGGGGCTGAGGAAGCAGGAGCTGGCTGGGCATCGTGGATGGGGGTGGGGGTGGGGACGTCTCACCGCTGATGCAGGAACGAGTTGAGGCAGGTGAAGATCAGCAAGGGCAGCATGGCACACAGGGTCATGACATTGTTGAAGATGGCACTGAGAGGACTCCGGCCTGGCAAGGACACTGTGGGGTCAGCCAAGGCCTTGGTGCTTTCGCATGATTGGTTAGTGACCAAGGACACATTCTGGGACACGTCCAGGCGGTTTGTGAAATACTGTGGGGTTTGCAGAGGTTGAATGTTGGGACTGCTGTCCCTCTCTGTGCCCAGAGCCACAGGGGACATGCCCTCTGGAACCTAGTGCCTGTCCCCACTCCAACCTCACCTTGGTTGCTGTCATAAAAAAGTTCCAGGGGAGCAGTGTCCCCAGGCCGAGCACAAAGAAGATAAGCCATACTGCCTTATACCTGCGCAGGAAAAAAGCAAAGTGGCGGATCGGGCAGCCCGCCTCCCTCCCTCCCCATCTTCCCAGTCGTCCTAGCTGTGTGTATCCGCCCACAGGTGCCCCTCTGCAGAGGTGTGAGGTGATATGTGGGTCCTGCGTACAGGACAGGCTGTAAGATGGGTCTAAGGAAAAGGGCCGGTGGCAGTTCTGAATGACATGGGAGCCAGAACCTTTGTTCTCAAGTCCTAGAAGGCTTAGGGGGCCCAGTGGGCTGGCAAGTAGTGTGACCCACACTTCCAAAGATGGCTTTGGAACCTCTGCTAAAGGTGGATGGGTAAAGGACAGGGAACACAAGTCACAGCGCCTCCACACCAGCTGGAAGTAATTAAGCTGTCTAAGCGGGAACTCCAGTTCCCTGAAGAACTCTGAGGTCAAAAACCACCCAGACAATTCTAGACCCAGTGGATCGGATGGGCTGGGTGTCTGGGGGTGGGGTTGGGGACTGGGAAGTAGAGAGCTATAGATTTTTTTTTTCCTAACTAGACAGAACCAGTTTTGTACTCCAAACTACCTAGGGCAGGGCAAAGCAGATAGACTAGGGCTTATGGCTGCCGTCTGGTTCTAAGCATGACTTTGGACAGCTTAGCAGCACTGGTCCCTTCCATTACAGTTGCCTATACCTGGTAAAATTCCTTCCCCATCTACAGGCCTCACAGAGATGGGAGTGAGGAGACCCTTCTCAGCAGGACAGGCCTCTTGCAAGCCTTAAATGGGACAGCCAGAAGAGTAACCGAGTTCGCCAGTCTAAGCCACGCCACCACGGCCTTCAAAGCCCCCATCCATTCCCCTTGAGGTCAAGATGCTCAAGGCTTCGTTCGAAGGCTCAGATGGAAGGTAAAATTCCAAAGGAAGATTATACAGGACAGGAGATCAGAGAAGAACCATCGAGCCAGGCAGCAAGGAAATGGGTAGATTGTTGAGGGGCGAGGCCAGGGCGCCAGGCAGCCTGGGAAGGAAAGGAGGTGGGAAGCTAGGACCTACAATTACAACTCTGCCCCTCAGAAGCAGTCACAGAAGGCTGATGTTCTCACCAGACTCTACAGGGCGGGGAAACAGACCCAGAAAGATGAAGCTAACTAACTCTCGGTCAGAATGGGCCTCGTTACATAACCTTTGGCACAAGAATGGTGGGCAGGGGAGCCGTGAGGGGCTCAGAGACCACCCCCAGATTGGAGAGGGCCATCTGGAAAGAGTGTAGCATGACTTCATGAACTTCCACAAGCCTCAGTCAAGGAGGACTTGACTCATCTCCTCTTCCATCCTAACACACATTCTGGACCCTTCACTAGCTTGAGGCAGATCACAGACTGCAGAGATAGAAGGCCAGAAGAGTCAGGCCAAAGAGCAGGGTGGGCTGAGGTCATGCGAGGCAGAGGCCCCAGGGCAACCCCCAGGGACAGGGGTAGCTCTGCCAGATGTGTTCTGGAATGAGGGAAGCAGCCAAGTCTCCCCACAGTGACGATGGGAGGAGCTGGAAGCTGCCGTCTGGCTGCGCAGGAACAGTGGAAACATTGACACTCTGCAATAGGGCCCTGCTGCCCACCTCGCCCTGCGGGCACACTCGTCAGCACCCAGCCAGGGCATGCGTGTTCTCCACCCTACGCCATGCAGGCCTGACTCAGAACCACCAGGCCGGGAACACAGTCCCGAGGTACCCTCAAGTCCCACCATTACCCTAGAGACTCACTCCCTGGATTTCCAGACCGGCTCCCCTCCCTGCAACCACCCCTCCGCCACACCCCCTGGCCACCCAGTACCTGTCCTGAGGCTGGTGTCTGGTTGTCATGGCTCCAGTGTTCTCGGCTGTGCCTGGCTGGCAGCTCCCTCCCTCTGGCTTTTGCTGGGGGTAAAGGAATATTGAGCCTTGGCTGGCTCCGCTTCCACACTGCCCTGGGCCCTTTTCAGACTCTTGGGGTAGGGCTGGGCATGGGGCAGGCAAGGGAAGGAACCCTAGGAGCCTCTGTAGACTCAGGACCACTCAATCAGCCCCGTCTGGCCTTTGGCCCCAGGAAGCCCTTCCTGTCGTCTCTCTGCCTGATTGGGCCGCACCTGGCTGCCAGCCTGGCCTCTGCCACCGCTATTTTTATCCAGCAGCAGCAGCAGAAGCAGTTTATAAGCTTGGAAACCGAAGGGTGGGGAGGAAGAGAGGAGGAGGACGGATGATTGAGAGGCAGGGAAAGACAGTCAGAGAAGACAGAATGGTGATGAAAGGGGGCAGGGGCAGTGACACGGACAGTGGACTCACAGAGAGGACAGAGCAGGCAAAGAGGAGGAGACATCAGAGGGGAAAAAGAGGGGAGAAAGTGAGAGAGCAAGCAGAGCTGCAGGAACCCAGGCCTCCTGAGGCCTGCTGCGAGCCTGCACTCTCCCTCTGGAGTGCCACCACCCTGTCACCCAATCAAGGCTGTGGCAGGCAGGGCCTTCGCAGACTGCTTCCTAGAGTCATTGGGACTCCCTCCAGCCTCTGCTGGAGCCAGCAGCTAAGCCTTTCCAATTGCTGCCCAGGGGCTTCCCGGGTTCTCCAAGAATATATTTCATAACTGTGGGAAGGGCATGGCCTTCTCCACAGCAAGTTCCTTTCCTTGACCCTCAAGTCCCAGAACGTTCCTTTCTTTCCCACCCCCCCCCGAACCCCAGTTCCTCCCTCAGTTGTAACTCCCTCCTTCCCGTTTCTAACAGTGACTTTGAAGGGAAATTAGGAAAGCTAGCATCGTGCTCTCAAAACTCATAGGGGCACCCTCAACACCCCGCTCTGTACCCCACTCACAAAGGGTGATAACAGCGCCGGTGGGCTAGTCCTGTAGGGAAGCAGGAACAGGACATGCAAGGCACACCCCCACAGGGTCCCCCTCAGACTGCTATTTCCTTGTCTAGGGCAAACTGATCCGGATCCCTGTCTTATCACTCACCGAATTTGTAGTCTCGATGTTGGCGGGAGGGCGAGAGCCGAGGGCACCTGGGCGGTCCCCAGAAGGGGGTCCTAACTCAGGCTTGAGCAGAAGGCTGGGTCCTGGGCGGGGGTCCAGAGTGGAAAGGTCGGCAAAGGCTTATCAGGAGAGAATCCCTGAGGCCTCAAGGGGCCCCCATTCAGCGGGGTCTCACAAGCTAAGAAGCTGCAGAAGCTGGAAGTGCCAGCGAAGCAGGGACAGATAAAGGGCCACCCTGTAGCTGGGAGATAAGAGGGCAGAAGCCAGGGCTCAGCAGGGGAGCTAAGCCCGTGGCAGCCAGGTCAGCTCTCAGGTGCAGCTGCAACTGCAGGCCACGCCCACCCAGACAACTGGTCACCCTGGGGCCATACAACTGCTTTTCTACTCTTCTGTGGGCGAAACCCAGACTGGCCAAAGGTCTACCTTTCTGTCAGTCCTGGACAGCAAGGCCACACACCTCCAGAAGGAGGCAGAAGGCTCCTGCTGTTGGTTTCAAGGACTATTTATTTGCAGAGAGTATCTGTGGGTCAGCCAAGTACCCTCCGAGGCCCTGGGGACAGAGTGGCCAGCAGTAGCATTGCTATTTATCTAGGACAAGAGGGTTCTGCTGTGGCTGGGGAGAGCCTGAGGACTCAGGTTCCTATTACATAATAGAGAAGGGACCACCCCCATCAAAACACAGGGGATCCTCAACACAGCCTCCCCCACACCTCTCCCCTACACCCGCAGAAGTGGATGTAGCCTAAGCCAGAGAGGGTTAACTTCCATCATAAAACTGGCCTAGGCTTGAACAAGTGTTCACACACACACACACACACACACACATCACTTCTTGCCTTGCAGAAATCCCCACCCCACTCCTGGGCACCAGTTAAAGCCATGGGCAACCCTTGGGTCCCGCCCACATCTAAACATTCCTTTCCCTGCTTAGGTGCTTTGCCTTTTTTGTGCAGCCGGGGATCTGATAGCAGCAGTTCTGGGCCTCTGGTATCATTTCAGCCATGCCTTGACCTGCCTAGATGGAGAGGCCCAGCAAGCAACCACCCATCCAAGGCCTTCCTGCGTCCTAGGGTCCCCACGCCTCTCAGGCAGTTCAGTTCCTCAGCAGAGTTGTTGCTACGTCAGAATCTTTACTTGCAATCTGCAGACGCCCCTCAGCTGGCAGTGGTCAGTTTCTAACGGAACAATTGAGGGTTAAAGCGGTTCCATTACTCGAGAAAGCCTGCAGAGCTGGTGAGTGGGGGGTAACAGCGTCAATACTCAATGTACCGATTATTCTCGATTCCTTCTCAAGCAGGGAAGGCGAAATTAAATAAGGCTCCTTAGCTATCCAGGAAGGCAACGGTGCTCTAATTAAAACATTAAAACGAGTTGAGAGATTCAGGTCATTCTCTCACATAACGTTTTTTAAGTTTCAGATTCATGACACCTCACAACCATTGCATCACGCATATATTACTGTATGCAAAGCTCACACAAGCAGGACAAGACGAACAGAACGGAAGGAGGGTTAGTCAAGAAGAGGGGGCTGACTGGCCGCACAGGCTTGGCAAGAGGACCTGAATGGGGTATAAGGTGCAGGGGTGGAGCCAGCCTCCATCCACCGCCTCCATCCACCGGGAGCCGGGGTGTGCGCGTCCTTATCTTGTCACTCGTAAATGAGGACGTGCCCAGGAAAGGGAGGCCAGGGACAGGGGTTTAGTCAGTAAATGGGCAGCTAGCTCCCCCACGTCCATTTATATTCCCGCATTCCCCTGAAAGGATAGAAAATAATACAGCCTAACTCTATTGACCCCAAGAAGTCAGAAGTTTAAAATGCTATCTCGCTTTGTTAGAAACTAGGTAAAAGGTCACATTCCAGAGCCCACCCTTTGTTTAGATCTAGCAGAAAGGCCTTGAATAGGTGATCCTAGCCCCACAAGGTAACTGGAAATGGGCTAAGCTTATCTTGTTTCTGTAAACTGCTTACACCATTACCCCTATACAGGAATTCACGAAGTTATAGACATTCAAGAAAATAGGAAACTAATTGGTCCACTGAACGTGGGCTCCAATAATTTAAACTGATTGGCCTAAAAACTATGGAGTGGTACAAATTGACTGGCTCGCATTTTGCGGGCTCTCCATGCTAAGAAATGATTGGTTTGTGATTCATGGGCTTTGTCGTAAACTTATAAAAGGTGTAGCAATTCAGCTCTCGTGGTCCACAGTCCTCTAACCCTGCGCAGTATACGGCTGTGGAACCCAGAATTCTGAAATAAAGAAACCGTCATGTTATTGCATCGAGACCGTTTCTCTCGAGTGATTTGGGTGTCACCTTCTGGGGCGTGGGGTGCTGGGGCACCTTCTGTTTTGGGGGGGTCTTACACCCCATCCTCCTGCCTCAGGACAGAAGGCAACGCAGGCCCTCTCTCCAGTTCAGACAGAAGCTGTAGCGTTGAACTACCAACCCTCTGCAGAAGTCAACATAGCTACAGTTGCTTACAGGCCCAGAAGCCAGGCTGTCTTGGGTCCGGCTCCGCCCTGGTCCCCCACAATAGGATCGTCCCCCTACCCAGAGCCAGCACCATGCGAGCCATGTGCTGCGCTGCTCCACATGCGCCACCGTGTGGGGGCCGCACCCCAAAGTCCCTTGTCGTGGTCTCAGAGCTGGCAGGCCGGGCCTGTTGGGGTTGTCTAAGTTCCACCTCACACCTACCTGGCAATAGCCAGGTAAGCCCCGCCTCAGAGATCTGGCCCACTATAAGAGGGGCTACTTGCCCCTCCTCTCCCTCTTTGCTCTCCACTCTCCCACATACTTTCACCTCTCTGCCCCTTGGGCTCCCCCCCTCCACGTGGTCATGGCTGGCCTCCACTCCACTACTCTCTCTCTCTCTCTCTCTCTCTCTCTCTCTCTCTCTACCACTAACTCCCATCCCCTACTCTGAATAAACTCTACTCTATACTCTGCCTGTGTGTGTGTGGTCCCTCAGGGGCAGAGGTGCCCAGGCAAGGGCCTGCCTGGACACCTTCCCCCACGCCGCAGAGCCACACTCCCCTAACCCCCTATTCTCTCCCTTTTTAAGCCCCCACATTTGGTGCTGAAACCCGGGACGAGATAACCACAGGATATACTTGATTAAGCCTCTTTCACCGGGAAAAGATAGGATGGGTAAGTCCTACACCCCCACTGGTCAGAGCAATAGTCTCTCAAGGCTTGAATGGTGCTGCACTGTGGCTGGCAGTGTTTTCCTCTCCCTATCTTTCCAGGCTCTCAGAATCGGCTATGCTCCATCCCCGCCAGGCGATACCATGTGATCCCGCTGCCCCTGCTCTCAGAGCCCACCACTCTCAGAGCCGCAGCAAGCCTGCACTCCTTTCCCATTTCTGCACCCCACCCCCCACCCCCACGCGGTCCCGCTCCACTGGCTACAGCGCAGATTTCTCGGGCAATTACCTGCCACAGCCCACGCCCATGCCCGGCTCCACACTGGTTGCTGAGATGCTCCACCAATTCTAGTACGTGATTCTCTCACAGCTCTACCGCTTCTCCCTGCCACCGCTCTCAGTGTTCGCTGCTTAATACAACGGACCATGACGGGTCTTGCAGCCACGCACAGGCAAAAGAAGCAAGATTGGGGGACCGGGTCCCACAGCCAAGTGGTTCAAAAAGCTCAACATGACAGCCCATTACACTGGCTTCCACAATATGTGTGCTACCTGTCAGGTTCTTCCTTCTACCAGATTAAAAGTTTAAATAAACATTAACCATAATAGTAAATAACCCTTGGCTTTCAAATGAAGTCTGGCCAACCTCTTTTGGAATGAAGGGTTTCCTCTCATGCCTAGCCCACACTCCTGCTTAGGATATCTAGGCCCACCCTCGGGTGTACCCTAATCCGGAAGTGACCCTGAATCCCCCATTGGCTTTTATAGTCGCAGACAAAATCCTGGACCAGGCGGGGCACTTCTTCCGGCGTGACCGCCCCAGCTCCTAAAGGCCCTCTCGACGGCCTGGGCTCTTTAGCTTAGCTGCATTTTCGTTGTTACTACTCTTTCAGGACGCTGGATTTGTAGCCAACAACATTCCCTCCCTTACCCAGTGGGCCCTACTTGTCTTCGACTGTATATTTTTAAAATTAACAGTCTGGTAAATGATAAAGAATCTGAACCTCACCTATTCTGTGTTCCCACACCCTCAACTCGTTTGTTCCTATAGCCTGTGTGCTCAAGTTGATGTTAACAAGCCTAAATCTGCCTAGACAAACTCATTTTCTGTCACTACAATTTAGTCCATTGCTGCCAGCTTTCTTACTCTGATCCTAGCATCTTTACTAACCAAAGCAATATACTTTCCTCTACCTATGCAACCTGTCAAAGCTACTTAAGATTCTCATTCCTATTCTCTCTTAACTATTGCTCCCCTATCTTGCGCTCAATCTTGTCAGAAGTTTGTTATTAGATTTAAGACAGACAGAATTCCCAAAGGTCTGACAGCTTCTCCCAGGAGGTCTCAGAAGAAAGATGGACACCGCCACAGGATGCTGCCTGAAAGAGTGCGGTGGACAAAACCGGATACCTTGAGTCAAATAACTTAGCTAAACAATTGTAAGCCATTTCTCATGTCATGGGTATCTATTCCACAGAGAAAAAGCCATGTATCTTCTGTGCTTGAAAACCAGACTGATAGCCAAAGCCGCCATGGAGACCGGAGACCACAAAGAACTGCTGGCTACTGGAATCTGTCATTCTTTAATAATATAACTGCTAAGTTATTGTTTATTCCTCAGACTTCTGACTACATTGACAGCTAGACAGTTATCTCCTTACCTAAACTCTGTTTCCATTAAATGCTTCATATTTCCTCTTCTTGCTCTGTCACTGTCCCAACCTTCAATCCTATTCCTTCTGATCCACAAAGGCTCATCTTAAAGACTGTTCATGGTTAACTCATGCTGTTATCTCGTTAATAAACTTGTTAGCTACAAGAAACCTACCCAGATCTACTGCTCATGGACCAAGTAGGTTCCATCCAGATAAGTACATCTGCCCAAGTTCCCACTTTACTATCTTTCCAAAGGGTGGGATTCCTCTGGGTTTCAATTGTACATCTTAAGAAAAATTTTCCTTTCTCCCAAATGTACTTAGTCTTATTCCCTACCTATACTAATGTGTTCCAACATCTTGTTAAGTCCAGGCCCTTGCCATATCCAGGACAGCTCCAGAGAAGTAACCTTCAGATGCTACAATCTCCTCTCAGTTTCTCCAGACGCAGACAGCTTCTACTGGACCTGTTCTCCTGACCTATCCTCAAATGGCTCTACAAATCCTGGACAGCAAGGAAGCAGCCAGTCCTCCTGAGACTGGACAATCACCCCCCATACCCCTTTCTCTAGGTTCCCCAGAGACACGCCGCCCCAATGTCAGCATGAAGCAGCCAGATCTCAACAACGACCCTATTCCTGCTTCGCCGTATTCACCGTCACTTTTCTTTTCTTCTTTTTCTTTTTAATTAATCAAATATTGGCAGATGGTGGGGTTCTGTCTAAGCTCCACCCCACACCTACCTGGCAACAGCCAGGTATGCCCTGCCCCAGAGATCTGGCCCACTATAAGAGGGGCTACTTGCCCCTCCTCTCCCTCTTTGCTCTCGGCTCTCCCACATACTTTCACCCCTCTGCCCCTTGGGCTCCCCCCCCCCACGTGGTCATGGCCGGCCTCCACTTCTCTCTCTCTCTCTCTCTCTCTCTCTCTCTCTCTCCCTTTCTCTACCACTAACTCCCATCCCCTACTCTGAATAAACTCTATTCTATATTCTGCCTGTGTGTGTGTGGTCCCTCAGGGGCAGAGGTGCCCAGGCAAGGGCCGCCTGGACACCTTCCCCCACACCGCAGAGCCACAAACCCTAACCCCCTATCCTCTCCCTTTTTAAGCCCCCACAGGGCCTCCCTTGCCCTCCTGGCAAGCCAGACACGCCACTCTGCCCCGGAGTCCCCAGCAAGTCCCACCCGGGCCCTAGGAGCACCTGCTGGAGAAGGACACCTCCGGCGACGAAATCTGCGTGCTTGGCCAGCGCTTCCCGCGCCCGCCGAGCCGAGCGCTTTCAAACCCTCCCTCTGCTGGGCCCGCCCGCCCGGGATGGGACGAGCCACCTCCTCCCGGCGACAGCCCCGCCCCCGGGCTCCTCGCCGCCCCCTCAACAGTTCACCGCCTCCCAGCCCGAGACTGCGCCTAGGGTCGCCCAGGCTGCTGGCTTCGATGGCAAGCGTGTCTTTGGACCCTTCTCAACCGTCGCCTGGACATGCAGGCCTGGGAGGGGGGCACGGGCCCCACACTGGGCACCCCTAATTTCTGCCCTGAGCCTGCGCTCCTAACCCCTACACATTCCACCGCGAGACTCTTGCACAGACAGGCCCTGCTCACCCAGGCCCAGACGCCCCCACAGCCACGCTCCACCTCAGGTGTTCCGTTATCCCTCTCCGAACCCCGCCCACACCATTCTTCACGCTCCACCGTTTTACTGCTAGCACCCCCTCACACACACACACACACACCCTTCTTCTAATACATCCTTTTTCCTCTCCACTCCTCCTTTTCCCTTCAAGAAGACTTTCCACCCACTGCCCTGGTGGGATACCTCAGATTTGATTGTTCTGGAACCCAAACAGGGCAGGAGGAGTTTGTTTTCTCTCTCCAGCCCTCAGACTAGCACTCCATACAAACAGCCTTCCCCCCCTCCCCCCATAAGGTTGCCTGGAAGGCTCTTTGCATAAGGGGACAGCTCCGAGGCCTCTAAGAAAACCGAAACAGCTGGAGACCAGAGAAAGGAGGCAGGAAAAAAGGCCTCACATCCTGCACATCCCTTTGTCCCGGCCCATCCCAAGATAGCCCTCAGGGCTAGAAGCCCAGCTGAGCCTCTTACCATCCGTACCTTCCCCTCCCCCCACGGCTGGGGTACAAGGAAGGAACGACTTATTGGAAGTAATGCTACAGTAGCACTCCCTACTGACGTAACCCACAAGTTGGGGAGGGGGTCCTGAGGCAGAGCATTCCATCCAGATTGCCAGCCTCACCCCACCTCCCTAAGGAGCTTGTGCCCCAGAGAAGCCATCGGAACTAATTAACAATTACCAGTACTAACATCACAGGGAAAGGGGCAGTCATTCTCCCTAGAGAACGACTGGGCCCTTAGGAGGTAGTGACTCTGGAGGACAGTGGGTTCTCTCAAGACACTCTAATGGGGGTGTATACAGCCTTCCTGCTCCCACAGAGATGACACATCTCCCTACCAGCACTAAGCAAACAGAGGCAAGCCAGGAAGTCAGGCTTAGGTGGTATTTTTCTGGGCACTATCCCATGGCTTAAGAGTAGCCTCATATCTATCCACAACGCCAGACGCCTGCCCTGTTTGTCCAGTCTCTGGCCTCTATCTCCCTTCTTCCGTTGGCCCCCTGCCTCCTCCCCTCATCTCCTCATCCCCTTCCCAGGTCTGACCTTGTGGCCATAGCTACACAGCACAGCTGTGGGAGGGACCCACTGGGCCTTTGTGTGCAAAGCGAGCTTGAGGGAAGAAGTGATGGGGGTCCCAGCCAGACTGGGGAAGGCGGGTTCCTTTCCTCACGCCCACTGGGACCTGGCCGCCTCTGCAGATGGCCACAGCCAGGCCTGTTATTATTGGAGGGCAGCCCGTCTGGCAAGCTCCTTCCCTTGGCTCCAGCCAGCACCCACATCCCAGGCAGCCTCAGCCAGCTGCTGGTGCCAGGGCCCTCTGCTGGACAGCTCAAGGAAGCCTGCTGAGCCCAGGTCTACCAGGTCTTCATTTTTACCTTCCTCCTCAGATCATGGTCCCCCATTCCCTGTTACTAAGGTTGGGTCAGGAGGGCTGGTCCACCTGATGCTCACTTTTAAGGCCTGTTCCCCACCCCAGCTGGGATGGTAGCTTGCCCTATCATTTCCGCCCCTCCCCCTTTAGGAGGTAGGTTTGCCTCCCACCACCCTCTCTCTGCAGGCCCGTTCTCTCAGCTGTTAGCAAGGGCCATCTGTGTTTGCTGAGACAGTGTTTGGGGGGGGGACGATGTCACAAGCTGTGTCTTAAGTTCTCTGTTGTTAGTGATTAAATCTTTGTGGCCTTGTGGCAGGAACTAGGGAAAACCCAGGGAGACACTTGCCCAACAGCGTGATGAATTTTAGGTGGACACAAAATGGCGTCAGCGATGAAGAAGGATTTTTAAGGCAATGTGAGTTTTGTTGTCTTTGTTTTGCTCTTGTTTGTTTTAAGACACTGGGGTCAAGTCCAGGACCTGGAACAAGCCAGGGATGACCTCTAGCCATTGAGCAAGTTCCACAGCCCTAAGGTCATTGTAAAAAAAAAAATAAGTCAGGGGCTGCAGAGATGGTTCAGTGGTTAAGAGCACCAACTGCTCTTCGAAGGTCCTGAGTTCAAATCCCAGCAACCACATGGTGACTCACAACCATCCGTAATGAGACCTGATGCACTCTTCTGGTGTGTCTGAAGACAGCTACAGCGTACTTACATATAATAAATAAATAAATCTTTTTGTTTGTTTGTTTGTTTGTTTCAAGACAGGGATTCTCTGTGTAGCTCTGGCTGTCCTGGAACTCACTCACTCTGTAGACCAGGCTGGCCTCAAACTCAGAAATCCGCCTGCCTCTGCCTCCCAAGTGCTGGGATTAAAGGCATGCGCCACCACGGCCCGGCTTAAATAAATCTTTTAAAAAGATAAGTTAATGGAAGGACTCCATATTAATATAAGATCAAACTGTCTCTCTCCCTCCCTCCTCTTCTCCCTCCCTTTCCCCCTCCCCTGTGTGTGTGTGTCTGTGTGTGTGTCTGTGTGTGTGCACACTCGAACATAGAGGCCAGAGAACTACCTTTGGCTGCAGTTCCTTAGGGACCGTCTACATTGGTTTGTTTCTTTCAAGATTGCGCATGTGTGTGTTTACCCCTCCCAGATGCAGGAGGCCTACATCTGTACTTGGAGGCCTAGAGGGCTTTGGCTCCCCCTGAACTGGACTTGTGGGCTGTTTTGAGCCCACAAGTGATGTGGGTAACTCTCCAAAAACAGTAACCATGCTTAATCCCTGAGCCAATCCTCCAGCCACCTTGAGTTTTGTTTTTTTGAGACAGGATCTCACCCTGTAGCTCTGGCTGGCCTGGAATTCTCTAGGCAGACCAGACTGGCCTGTAGCTCACACGGCTCTGCCTGCCTCTGCTTTAGGAGTGCTAGAAACAAAGGCCTGAGCCACTAGCCTGGCCTGGCCCACCTCCTTGTATAACACAGGATTTCTAACCGTTTGTCCTCTCCTTGCCTTCCCAGTGGCATCACAGCTTTGGGGAAAAATATGTATATAAGTACATACATATACATACATACATACATACTACACACATACGTAGGCTCTGAGAGAACTGAAGTCTTCCCCCATGCCCAGTATCAAATTTTCAAATAAAGGCAGATGTGTACACAGGGAGGATACTAGGTCAGGGTTCAAAAAGAATTGACTTTGTTCAGACCTCTAAATTTGGCTTCTAGCCAAATGTCTCTGATATGTGTCTCCTAACCCTCTGGTTGGCACTTAAGTCTCCTCTGACCCAGGGGACAATATTAAGTGGCCCAGAGCTTCAACAACCACCCAATTGTGGACCTACCAACTCTCCGGAAAAAAAATAATCTTCCTCATGAGGCGACAGGTTTGTCCTTCGCGGGCCAAATCCTCCTTTTCAAAGGCCCTGTTGGACACCGTCAGAAGCGTTCGGTCCCCATCGGGGCCCCATTGCACCTGCTGAGACTGGACCTGGGGCGGGGTGGGGGTAGGGAGGCTGGGCAGGGGAAAAATGAAAATTCCCAGGTCGTGGGGACCCCAGCCATCTCCGGACCTCCTCACCTGGGGGTGGGGGCCGCTGCCAAGGCCGGAGCTGACCAGTCTCTGGCACGTGGGCGCGCGCGAGAGAAGCCGCCACCGAGGACAGCTCGCTAGCTGTCTCGCTAGCTGAGCTCACGCTCCGCAGCCGCTGCCTGCCCTGCCCCGCCTCGCGCCGCGCCGCCGGAAGTGGAGATCGGGGACGGGTGGGGGGTGGAGGGGGTGTGTGGCGCGAAGGAGGCCCAGTGGGAGGGGCCGTGGGCCTGAGAAGGGACGTAGTAGGAAAAGTGGGGCTGCTTTTAATCCACCTGTCCCCATAGGTCTCACATGCTCTAGTTTCTAAGGACTCTGTAGGAACAGCTCGGTCACGGGGAGGAAGAAAAAGTTCTGCAGGGCCTGGGAGGGAGAGCGGGAAGGGGGAGGGGCAGCTCAGCTCAGATGTCACCCTTTCCCAGGCTCAAGTTTCTGTCGGAACGGGATCCCCAACTTGACTGAGGATCCCAGGGTAGGGGCCTGTGTTCCTTAATCTACAGCAGAAGTCATTCCTGGAAGGACTATTGTGTGGGAATCATAATCAAATTATTCAGAGAATCGTAGTACACGATGCCCACCCACACATGCGTACACAAAAGTGCTCATTCAGCTTGGGAGTGAGAAAGTAAATTAAAAAAATATATATTATATATATTATATATATATTAGGTGTATGGGCGTTTTGCCTGAGTGTGCTTCTATGCACCAGGTCATGCCTGGTGGCCTTGGAGGCCAGAGGAGTGTGGAGCTGGGCTCATGGCGGTTGGGAGCTGCCCAGTGGATGCTGGAAACTGAACTCAGGCCCTCTAGAAGAGCAGCTAGTGCTCTTAACTGCGGAATCCTCTCTCCAGCCCCTAGGAGTTAAAATTTGAAGTGACTTCTTATTTCTTCAAGGGTAGTAAGATGCCCCTAAAGGTCATGCACGCCCCCACTTCCCGGCCCCTGCCTTGCTAACCAATCTTCTTTATCCCACTACCCCTAGCTGAGATGTTTCCAAAGCACACCAGGGATCAATTGTCCTGGCCTGTCAGCCAGCTAGCCTTCCTGTAACACAGAGCTAAGCCATCGCTGGCCCGCAGTAGGACATTCTAAATGAAGTTACAGAATTCCAAACAACTTGTAGCTTGTGAGGACTGCGGGACAGATGGAGCAAGTTATCCAAAGGAAGTCTTCTTGCCAATGTCTTCACCTCTGCCTCTTCTCCAGCTTCCCACGGATAACACGGGGACAGTGGAGAGTGGGGGTGGTGAGATTTTCTCAGACTCCCCAGTCATCCAACACAGAGCCTGGAATTAGCTCAACTGGTAGAGAGATCAGTCTTGTCTAGCACACACACAGTTCTGGGTTCAATCCCTCGTACCTACCACCCAACAAGGCTTGCATGTGGTGAATGCCTGTAATGCCAGTCCCTCTGATGTAAAGTCATAGAGGATCAGAAGTTAGCTCAGGATCCGTCTCAGGAGCCCGAGGGCCAGACTGGTACACATAAAACAGTCTCCAAAACAACCCACTGCCACCAACCACCACCAATAACAACACACTCATTTATTGACAACCTGCTGCATACTAAGCTTTGAAAGTACTCAGTCTTTAAAGGGAAGCAAGGTCTTATTATTTTAAGGTAGACGGGGCAGTTTGGATTTAAATACCAACTCTTAGCTAAATTATCTGGAGTCTCAGTTAAGCATCATCTCTTAACTGACCTGAATCCTCCCTTTGCAGGTGCACCCCGGAGACCAGAGATAAGGCAGAGGGAGCTGCCAGGCGGGAGGGGCAACCAACACAATCTGTAGTCTGCTAGGTGCTAGGGGAGTGGGAGCTGAGCTGTTCAGGACCGAGTCCTCTTGCCCTCAGCCGGGACTGTCTTCGCCCGCTGGGCATTCTGCGGTCCGAGCGAGCAGATGCCCGGACTCCGTGCGGATGCCTGGACTATCCCGCTCCAAAAGTACTTTGATGGACGTTGCTGTTTCCAGGACCCATGGCCTCACTTCTGGGGGCCCAGTCTCTCCTTCCTCTGGGAGTGGTCCACTCTGGAGGCCTCTCCAGAATCCGGCGGCTGTTGCTGGCTGAGGACAAACAGCAGACAGCTCAGCAAAGCCTCTCTCATGTCTTGGGAGCTCAGTCGGCGGGCCAGCCGGCGCAGCAAGGGCAGGAGGTGCTGACGGGCCAGGCGGGCAACAGGCAGCAGCAGGCGGGACAGCAGCGATCGAAGCACCAACGGGAGCAGTGGCACAGGCATGGCAGGACCTGGACCTGCAAAGGGAACCCAGGTTCTAGACTGTACCTCCAGCCCCCCGGCAAAGTGGAGTGTGGGGGGTGCGGAGTCCTCCCCGCAGTCTACACCTCCGCACTCCCTAGCTTTCAACTCGTGGATTAGATTGACTTTGGTGTAGCTCTTCAGGCATGGAAGCTGGCTGGGGGGGGGGGGGGGGTCACTCACTGTTAGCACAGAAGGGAACGGAACCCCGGGGCTGGAGGGCGATGGGGACTGAGGCTAGGGCCTACCGCGTGCCTTTTCCAGAACCCACTTCCTTTAATCCCTCTCTCTCCCCTTGCATACTCTGACCTGAAGCCTGCACTCCTTGCCCTCCTGCTCACCAGCTCTAACCGGTCCGGGGCGGCTCTCACCAGTCAGTACCACTCACAATCGATTTCAGGATGCTTTTGCCTGCGGTGGCTACAGCATCTCTGGATTGCACAAGGGAGCCCCACCCCCCTCAGCCTCCACCCAGCTCAACTCGGTGTGGAGGGGACAAGGAAGGAACAGCTGTGTTCTGGCACCTGGTATATTCGGTCCAGCTGCTCCCTCTTAGGAGGAGAAGAAAGGAGGGGCGGTGTGTGCAGGAATTCTGCATGGGGTAGGCTGGGATGGGGCAGACTTTGGCGTTGGGCTGAACTTTCTAGTCTTTCTTTGATCGAAAGCACGTGGACTCTTCTGGGATCCGGTCACCTCAGGTCTTACCTTTGGAAGTGGAGGAAGAACTGGAGGAATCCCAGAAGAGGACAGCGTTGACACCTCAGATGAAGCTAAACTTTGCTCAGACAAGTTTCCTAACCCCCGACCTGTACCACTCCAGTGGCCAGGCTAGCCAGGACCTGCAGAGTATCTGCGGGGCTCTTTGGGGAAGAGGGTGGGAGGCAGTTCTGTTGCAATTGAGCTCAGTTATGTAATGCTGGATGGTATGCCTACTCAAGGACAGAAGGACAGACATACAGTTCAAGACTTCTCCAGTTACTTCCCTGCCTTAAGATAAAGGAGGTTTGGGGGCTGGAGAGATGGCTCAGAGGTTAAGAGGTTAAGAGGACTGCTCTTCCAGAGGTCCTGAGTTCAATCCCCAGCAACTACATGGTGGCTCACTACCATCTGTAATAAGGATCTGATGTCTGAAGACAGCAACGGTGTACTCACATACGTGAAATAAATAAATAAATCTTAAAAAAAATAAATAAAAAAGATAAAGGAGGCTTATGTATAAATGCATATGTTATATGTATGTGTGTGTGTGTATATATATATATATATATATATATATATTGGTTTTTTTCGAGACAGGGTTTCTCTGTATATCCCTGGCTGTCCTGGAACTCACTCTGTAGACCAGGCTGGCCTCGAACTCAGAAATCCACCTGCCTCTGCCTCCCAGTGTGCTGGGATTACAGGCATGCGCCACCACTGCCTGGCCTATATATGTATTTTTAAGTATATATGTGCATATATATATATATATATACACACACACACACACACATATGTATATGCGTATACATGTACATATACATATATATGCAGCTATATCTGGTTGGGTATATGGCCTGGGTTTTTTGTTTGATTGTTTATTTTTTGGTACAGGGTTTATCTGTGTAGCCCTGGCTGGCCTGGAACTCACAGACATCCTCCTGCCTCAGCCACCCAATACGTTTTGTTTTAAAATTGTCATTCCCCTCTCAGAAAGCAGCTGTAATTCCAGGCTGGATTCAGTGCAGATGGTGGCTAATATGGTTGGCTTCAATGTCAACTTGCCACAAATTATAATCATGTAAGTAGGGAGCTTCTCCTGCAGAACAGCCCTGATTGCCTATATTGATGCAGCAAGACTGGCCAGATCAAAAAGGTGTGGCCAAGGGTGTGGCCAGGGCAGATCATCCGATCTTTGGTGGATCGGCCATGCCTCTAGCTCCTAATTGGTTTAATTAAATTCTTTTATTTTGATATATTCATCCCACCGGTTCTGTTCTTCTAGAGAACTAATAGAGTATGCATGAAGTGTTTTGCAAACTTCAAAGCCCTTCTTATCTGTCATTAGCTGTCCCCAATCAGTATCAAAGACCCTGAAGGAAGAAAAGATTAAAGAATAAAAACCGAAACAGAGCCACAGAGCCCGGCGGTGGTGGTGCACGCCTGTAATCCCAGCACTCTGGGAGGCAGAGGCAGGTGGATTTCTGAGTTCGAGGCCAGCCTGGTCTACAGAGTGAGTTCCAGGACAGCCAGGGATATACAGAGAAACCCTGTCTCAAAAAAACCAAATCCAAAAAACAAAAAACAAAAAACAAAACAAAACAAAAACAACCAGAAACATGGGGAGAGGCAAGAATGTAGATCTCCTGGCGGCATGCTTCTCTCTTACTTCTTTGAAGTGGTTCAGTCGTCACAAACTTGTCCCACCTACCTCACCCCATCCCCTCCCCCACAACCCTGTAGGCCTGCTGCTGTGCAGATACCTAGCAAAAACAGGTGAGTCTTGAGTTCTTGGTCTTGCTCAATTTCTCACTTCCACCTTGCAGGGAAGCAACAGTGACAGCTATTTAAAAGATGAAGGACCCAAGGTAGAGAATCAGAAAATCTTCCTCAGAATCACGCTGGATAAATGGCCAGGCCACAACCCAGAACTAAGCTTTCCCCAGGTCTTCTGTGACTGGAATTTGCATATTTCCAGTGATTTGGGATATTTTCCTAGATTCGTTGCTTCCCGGTGCTGTCTTCACCCATTTAGTAAATCTGCATGGCTTTTCTTTCCAAATAGAATTTGCAGGATGGTGGGACAGCTCAGGAGTTAAACCGCACATCCAGAGGAGCTGAGTCTGCTTCCTATCGCCTATGTCAGGCATCTCACAACCGCTGTACCTCCATCTTCAGGGGATCCAACATCTTCTGGCCTGCACCAGCACTGCACTCACAGACACACACATAGAATTTGTATGGGGGGAAAACTGCATTAGTATACAGGTGATGCTACAGTATACATTAGTATACAGGTGATGTCTGTTCTCAGGGACCTAGCAGCTGCTTACGTCATCATCTGCCTCTGACAGGTGTGCGAGGAGGGTGCTGCAGATAAAAAGGGCCCCCAGCCATCCCAGGGCTCCCTCTCAGCACTCTCGGTGTTGTCTGTCTGTTTGTCTGTTCCTGTCTGCATGGAGATTTCTCTGCCCTCCTTCTCTGATTCTCTGAAATCAGTAAACCCACTTGAGAATTGTCTCCAATAAACCTGCTTTTATACTTTTTAAAATTTGGCTCAATTTGGTTTATTATATCAGCCAAGAAACTTATTATCTGAGACAGAACCCTATTACTCTATATAGCCCTAGCTGTTCTGGATATTTACTGTGTAGATTCCACAGGGATCCACCACCCCCCCATCCCTACTCCCACACCCCATCCCTTGTCTCCCAAATCCTGGGATTAAAAGCATGTGCCACCACCACACCTAGCTTTAAAAAAAAAAGGGGGGGGGGACTGGAGAGATGGCTCAGTAACTAAGAGCACTGGCTGGGCCGGGCGACGGTGGCATACGCCTGTAATCCCAGCACTTGGGAGGCAGAGGCAGGTGGATTTCTGAGTTCGAGGCCAGCCTGGTCTACAGAGTGAGTTCCAGGACAGCCAGGGCGATACAGAGAGAAATTCTGTCTCAAAAAACCAAAACCAAAAAAAAAAAAAAAGCACTGGTTGCTCTTCCAGAGGTCCTGAGGTCCTGAGTTCAATTTCCAGAAACCACCTGGTGGTTCTGAAATGGGATCCAGTGCCCTCTTCTGGTGTGTCTAAAGACAGTGACAGTGTACTCACAGACATAAAATAAATAAATAATTCTTTAGAAAAAAATTAAAATAAAGAAATGGAATCTGCCAGGCAGTGGAGGTGCACATTTTTTGATCCCAGCACTCCAGAGGGAAGGGCAGGAAGATCTCTATGAATTCAAAGCCAGCCTAGTCTACAAAGTGAGTGCTAGGACAGCCAAGGCTTCAGAGACACCCTGTCTCATAAAAGAATAAAAAATGTTTAAATGTGAGCACGGCATGGCGGCTTATACTTAGGGTGACAGCATCTGAGACGTGGAGACAGGAGGATGCACAGTCCAAGACCATTCTCGGCTCCACAGTGTCTAAGGTCAGTCTGGACTATATGAAATACTGTCTCAAAAATTAAAAAAAAACAATCTGGGCTGAGGGGTGTAGCTCTGTGGTAGAAAGCCTGAGGGGCAATAAGAAGAAACTGTGGGAAACTGAGAAGAGAAAGGAACTGCTCAATAGAGTTAAAGACTTTCCTGCTGGAAAAAAAATAGCTGCATAATTAAGAACCCTCGGGGGCTGGAGAGATGGCTCAGCAGTTCAGAGCACTGGCTGCTCTTCCTGAAGTCTTGAATTCAGTTCCCAGCAACCACCTGTAACGGGATCTGAAGACCTCTTCTGGTGTGTCTGAAGACAGGGACAATGTACTCATATACATAAAGTAAATAAATCTTAAAAGAAAAAAAAAAACACTTTCTATAAAAGCTGCTAACATGGGGACAGACATTTTCAAATAAAAGTGTTTCAAACAGCAATAAACCAAGCTTATGCCCCATTATGCACTCGTGGGTAGAGTTTCACCTTCCTTCCAGATATTTTGTGAGAGTCTCCAAAACTGTTTACATTTGTTCCCAGTGGAACTAGTGTGACTTCTTCCAACCTAGATTCTAGGATATTCCTAGATTCTAGGGCCTAGAGCATTACGAGAACCCTTATAGTGCCTTCGGACAAGGAACCCCAACTGTTGACCAGTTCTAGTGTGAGTTTTGTTTTGGAGGTTTTCAGACAAGATCTTACATAGACCAGGTTGGCCTTGAACTCACTGTGCAAAGATAGCTTCAAACTTCTTTTCTTTTTTCCCAAAGATTTATTTTTACTTAACATGTATGATAGCTCTATCTGCATGTACACCTGCATGCTAGAAGAGGGTATTAGATTCCATTACAGATGGTTGTGAGCCACCATGTGGTTGTTGGGAATTGAACTCAAGACCTCTGGAAGAACAGGCAGTGCTCTTAACCACTGAGCCATCTCTCCAGCAGGCCTTTGAACTTCTTATCCTTGCATCTCTCCCTCCAGTGTGTTGGGATTACAGGGGAGCACCAGCATTCCTGGTTTTACAATGCTAGAAATCCATGAGGTTAGAGAAGCACTCTGCCAATAACCCCAATCCTCCTGATGGAATGTTTTAGTAAAGGCAATCTTCCCTGCACATTTCAGGAACTGTCCTGTGATCTCATTTAACTTCTTGGTGGTAATTTAAATATAATAGCATTAAATTTATGTAAATTTAAAAGTGTGTGTGTGTGTGTGTGTGTATGTATGTGTGTGTGTGTGAGAGAGAGAGAGAGAGAGAGAGAGACTGACTCCTTTGGGAAACTCATACTCATGCTATCACTCCCCTTTTCTTTAATTATCTTTCTATCAACCCCTGCTTTTCAATCAATAAAAAATGTCCTTTAATAAAGCTTAACTCAGCGGGGGGGGGGGTGGGGGGTGGCGCACGCCTTTAATCCCAGCACTTGGGAGGCAGAGGCAGGTGGGTTTCTGAGTTATAGCCAGGGCTATACAGAGAAACCCTGTCTCGAAAAACCAAAAAAATAAAATAAAATAAAATAAAATAAAATAAAATAAAATAAAATAAAATAAAATAAAGCTTAACTCTGTTTCATACTGAATTGTCCTGCAATTCTTTTCTATGTCAAAGCCAAAGAACTGCTTTGCCCAGGTTGTAAGTCCCTAGATTCTAGGGCCTAGAGCATTAAGAGAACTCCTAATGAGAGACCCCCCAACTCAATGTTTTTAGACCTCTAAACAACTAGCCCAGCACAGAGTAACTTGTTTTTCTGCTTTCAGCTTAAGATAGCCCACCCTGTTCTAGTTCCAGTGTTTAACTATACAGTGCCCCAAGGACATTTGCTCTAGAGAATCTCTAACCTTCCTTACTTCCTCATTCTGTACTTCCCATTCGGTGCATGTTTTGTTCTCCACCCCTTGCCTTGTGAATTGTGTCCTCCAACCCTTGTCTTGTGATTTTTCCCCTTTAAATACCCCTGACTTCAGTTGCACGGGGTCCTCAGTCCTCTACCCCTGCGTGGTGTACGGCTGTGGAACCCAGAATTCTGGAATAAAGAAATCCTCATGCTATTGCATCAAGACCGTTTCTCGAGAGTGATTTGGGTGTCGCCTTCCGAGGCGTGGGGTGCTGGGGCACCCTCGGTTTTTGGGGGTCTTACACTATAGTGCCTTCGGACAAGGAATCCCAACTGTTGACCAGTTTATCTAGCTTGCCATGGTCCCTGAGCTGCTGGGACGGCTCTCTGTAGGAGCTTCTGTAGGCTCTCAGTAAGATTACTGTGGTAGCCATCAGACAGATGTTCCTATTTATCTATTATGACTAGAACAGCCTTTATAAAACATGAACTGGAATCTGCCCTCCTCTTCTTCCAACTGCCCATCTCATATTTATTTATTTATTTATTTATTTTTTATTTATCAATTGATTGATTTGATATATGTAAGTATACTGCCTCTGTCTTCAGATACACCAGAAGAAGGGATCAGATCCCACTATAGATGGTTGTGAGCCACTGTGTGGTTGCTGGGAATTGAACTCAAGACCTCTGGAAGGGCAGCCAGTGCTCTTAACCACTGAGCCATCTCTCCAGCCCCTTCCTCACCCCAATCTCATATTTAACTAACAGTTAAGGCCATAGTTTCAGGATGTGTAGCTCAGTAACAGGCCTCTTGCCTACAAGATTTGAGATACCAGATTTCTGCTGCCCAGACCCCAGCTCTGAAACAAACCAAACCAAAAACAAATAACACACACACACACACACACACACACACACGCACACGCACACGCACACACATTCAAAGGGTCTAGCTATCACCTGCAAAGTCCTGGTTAATGTAACCTCCCTGGTCTTCCTGATTAAGTTTCTAATTCCTTTTTAATAAATATTTTATGTACTTTTAAAGTGTGCTCCTAATTTCATTTGCTTTAAAAAATGTATTATAGGGGCTAGGCAGGTTAAGAGCACTGGATGCTCTTGCAGAGGGCCTGGGTACAGTTCCCAGCACCCACGTGATGATTTGCAACCATCTGTAAGAGCTGTTTCAAGGAATCTGATGTTCCCTGCTATCTTTCATGGGCACCAGATATGTGCATGGTACACATACACACATGTAAACAAACAGCTATGCATATAAAATAAATCTTACAATATGTGTTATGATTATTTTATGTATATGGTGTTTTGTCTACAAGTATGTCTGCAATCCCCAGGAATGTCCAATGTCCACGGCAGCCATGGAAAGGTATCAGATCCCTTGGGACTGGAATTTTACAGACAGTTGTGAGCCACTGTGTGGGTGCTGTGAACCAACCCCAGGTTCTCTGGATGAGCAGCCGGTGGTGTCCTTAACTGCTGAGCCTTCTCTCCCTATTTCTTTCTTTTTACTTTATGTATATGAGCATTTTGTCTGCGTGTATATTTATGATGTATGACATGCATGCAGCGCTTGCCAAGGTGAGAAGACAGCGCCAGTTTGGAACTGAAACTGCAGATGGCTGAGAACCACCATGTGGACGCTGGGAATCAAATCTGGTTCTTCTGTAAGGACAGTTAAGTGCTCTGAACCACTGAGCCATCCATCTCTCCAGCCCCTAGCCTCTGATTCTCGCCTCCCTGACTCTCTACTCTGGGCACAAATGGCCTCCTTACTGTTTCTTAACTGTGTCTCAGAGAACAGTAAGTTCTAAGGCTTTGCATGGAGGAAAAAAAAATTGCTGTCTTCACTGTCCTTTCTAGGTTCTTTGACCAGTATATGAATCAAATTGTCCTGAAAACAAGTGACACAGATTTTAATAATATTAGGACTAATGTGAGTTTTAAAACATGAGATTATAAGCAAGCATTGATGTCACTGTACCATCCTGAGATCACATGATGGCTCATAATCCTCTGTAACTCCAGTTTCTGAAGAGCCATAGGAGGCTTCCTGGGGTACCAGAGACAAACCGGGGGAGGCTGACACACACACACACAAAGTCGAATAAAAAAGTAGAATAGATTGTCTTGTCATGTAGATAAAATTCTCCAGAGTAGGACATCTGACCTTGCCTTTGACTGCTCTCATTTCAAGAAAAGAAAGAAACCTTTGTGGTAAAAGTTACTTTAGAATAGCTGTCTTCCTGGTACAGAAGTCTTTACAAGTGAGCGTTTCCTTTCCTTCACAAAAGAGCAGCCTTACAAAGAGACCTCTGTGTCTACAATCTCTTAAAATAGCCAGTTGAAATAATCATCATGGCAAAGAGGTAAGTTTCGAGGTAGCAGAGTCTGGCCTCCTGAGTCCCAATTAAATCTTCCCCTAAAAGCGTCACATTCCCATTTTTCCTTGCTGGTTAGCTTTCACAGTAATGGAAGATTTGGCAGGCTGCTGTGGGAAGAACGTCATATAGTCTTATTCAGAGGTGAACACTGTATTAACCTGCCAGGCAGGATAGGCCCATTGGTGCAATACTGGTACAAATGGTACAGGAACAACCAACCACTTTCTCCTCGGATTTGAGAATTGTTTCCCACAGAAGAAATTCATGCTTGGTACTGAAAACTTAGTCAAGTGCCCGTGGTTCTGAAGGCCATAGGCCTTCCTGGGACAGTTACATTGTTATTTCGATAAATGGATAAACACCTTATAAATATTTGTGTTTATGCCCATAGCTAAGTACCCTGTCTTCAGGCACACCAGAAGAGGGCAAAGGACCCATCACAGATGGTCGTGAGTTACCATGTGGATGCTGGGGACTGAACTCGGGACCTTTTTTTTTTTTTTGGTTTTTCGAGACAGGGTTTCTCTGTGTAGCCCTGGCTGTCCTGGAACTCTCTCTGTAGACCAGGCTGGCCTCAAACTCAGAAATCCACCTGCCTCTGCCTCCCAGAGTGCTGGAATTACAGGTGTGTGCCACCACGCCCGGCTTTGAACTCAGGACCTTTAAGAAGAGTAGTCAGTTGAGCCAGGTGGTGGTGGCACACGCCTGTAATCCCAGCACTCTGAGAGGCAGAGGCAGGTGAATTTCTGAGTTCGAGGCCAGCCTGGTCTACAGAGTGAGTTCCAGGACAGCCAGGGCAACACAGAGAAACCCTGCCTCGAAAAAAAACAAATCAAAAAAACAAAAAAAGGAAGAGTAGTCAGTGCTCTTAACTGCTGAGCCATCTCTCCAGCTGAAGCAGAGACTCTAACTCATCAATATTTTGAGAATAAGTGACAGCTCAGCGTTCAGCCTTAAGTGGGATGTTTATACTTACTCCCTCAAAACTCAGGGACCATCACAGAGCAGGAGGCAGAAAGAATGTGAAGGAGCACTGCACAATGCTGTCTTCTAGACCCGACATGGTTTCACACTAAACTCATCAATTGCATAAGACCTGCATAACTGGAGCTGATGAAATCAGTCAACATTGCAGTAGGCAGTACTAGACAAACTCAAGAGGTTACGCACACACACACACACACACACACACACACACACACCACACCCAAAGGTGACATGAAGATGGGAAGAGGATTGTTGAGGAGTGACTGGGGGAATACGGGAGAGTTGTTAGAGATGATTGTGATTAAGATATACTGTGTACATATATGAATTTATAAGATAATAATTTTTTTTGAAGTTTCACATTCCTGAAACTGGGTCTGGAGATCATGCCATAATCTATGACAAAGCATTTCTGGCTACGGAAAGAAAAGCAAGAACCAGGTGTAGCAATGCATGCCTGCAATCTCAGCATTCCAGAGGTGAAGGAAGGAGTATCAGCGTTTAAGGCCTGCTGGTGTCATGTGGTAAGTTCATGAGTTCAAGATCAGCCTGAGTAATAAAATAAAAAATTTAAAAGGTCCCCAAACACTAACATGACCAACCTATTAAACAACAGCAAAAAAAGATTTAACAACAAACAACAACAAACTGGAGTAAGCCTGGTGGTCGTGGGGCACGCCTTGTATCCCAGCAGTCGTGAGGCAGAGACAGGTGAACTCTGAGTGCTGGATCAGCCTGGTCTACAAAGCGAGTTCCAGGACAGCCAGAGTCACCCAGAGAAACCCTGTCATAGGAAAACAAAACAAAACAAAACAAAACTGGAGTCCAAGATGAGCTGGTTTCTAGGTCTGGGAGGCAAAATTAATTGAAAAGATTCTCAATGCTGGGTCAAAGCACTTTCCCCAGATTGTCTCAGGTCAGAGCTTTGTGAACCATGTGGTACCAAGGTCAACGGTGTGTGTGTGTGTGTGAGATTTATTTATTATATATAAGTACACTGTAGCTGTCTTCAGACACTCCAGAAGAGGGAATCAGATCTCATTACAGATGGTTGTGAGCCACCATGTGGTTGGTGGCTGCTAGGATTTGAACTCAGACCTTTCAGAAAACTCAGTGCTCTTGTTGTTTTTTTCTTTTTCTTTTTCTTTTTTTTTTTTTTTTTTGGATTTGGTTTTTTCAAGACAGGGTTTCTCTGTATATCCCTGGCTGTCCTGGAGCTCACTCTGTAGACCAGGCTGGCCTCGAACTCAGAAATCCACCTGTCTCTGCCTCCCAGAGTGCTAGGATTACAGGCGTGTGCCACCACGGCCCAGCCACTCAGTGCTCTTAACCACTGAACCATCATCTCTCCAGCTCCGCGGTGTGGTTTGTTATCTCTATAAATTTGCACTCAGGTACCCCCCAGCCTCAGCTTGCAGGGCTTCTGGAGAGAAGTTTCTGGTTTTGGTGATGCAGACCAAAAAAAAAAAAAAAAAAAAAAAAAAGTCAGGACAATTAAAAAGATCCAAGTTGGACACAGCAGCTCACAAGCTGCTGGGAAAATGTTCATTTTTTTTTTTTTAGGCTCCATTGCTTTAGGAATCGGTTAAATCGAGAGACACAAGTGTCTCTTTAGAATATCTTCACTTTTGCCTGGTCAGTTAAATAACCGCAACAGGACAAAGCAGACGAAAAGCGGGCTTGGATGACTCCCTCTGGGAACTCCCAAGCTACAAAGAGCCCTGAAGCTTAATACCTGTGAATGCTGTGACACTGCCCCGACCCCACAACCACCCACACCAACACAGTATGTTACGCTGCGTCTTTTCCAGCCTCGGCTTCACAGCTGGCTTCAGATATATTCCTTCCCAGTTCCTGTCTCAAGCAGGAATTAGCTTTAAGACCCAGGGCTGGGGAGACCCAGAGAGGAAACGGGCTATTGTGTCTGGTAACAAAGAGGAAATGAAGCAGGGGGCAGGAGCCGGCTCCAAAGGATTTGTTTAATCTTCATCCTCTGTCTCTCTCCACCCCATCCTGGCCTTAACTCCTCTGTTCCCCTCCCCCCCCCCATCCTGCCCCTTAATAACCCTACTGGCTCCCCTGAGCTTGTCTCTAGCATTTTCATTGCTGGTAAGAATGCTGCCTTAAGACCCATCCATGGGCAAACTGCAGTCCCTAACACTATTAATGATATACTCTGTTATGCTTGTTGTCAAGAGCGTGTTGTTCTCTGAGAGGTTCCACCCAGCAGCTGACTCAGACAGATGCAGACACCCACAGCCAAACAGTGGATGGAGCCTGGGGACTCTTATGGAAGAACAGGAGGAAGGATTGCAGGCCTGGAAGGGGATAGGAACTCCGCAGGAAGACCAACAGAGTCCACTACCCTTGGGGCTCTCAGGGACTGAACCAACAACCAAAGACCCTATATGGGTCGGACCTAGACCCCTGCACATATGAGGAAGAGGTGCTGCTGGGTCTTCCTGTGGATCCTGAACGACTGGAGGGGGCGGGGCGGGGCGGGGCTATCCCAACAGCTGTTGCCTGTCTGTGGGAGACGGTCTACTAGCTGGGCTGTCTTGTCTGGCCTCAGTGGGAGAGGAAGCACCTAGCCTCACAGAAACTTCAAGTGCCAGGGTGAGGGGCTACCCAAGGCCCCCCACTGGCTCACGGGAGAAGGGGATGGGGGATGGAGGGATGGAGGAAGGACTGTGGGAGAGGTTGACCAGGAGGGGAGCAGTGAGCAGGATGTAAAGTGAATAAGTAAGAAAAAGTAAAATTAAATTGGGGAAAAAAAAATAAGAATGCTGCCAGAAACCAGTTTCTTCCTGTTCCGGCTGAGCTTGCACAGGGCATTAATCTTCCTGGCAGGAGAGAAGATCTTCTAAAGCGACCCTCCCTTTGATTATCAAACTACTGAGATAACTAAAGGACGCCCCCCCCCAACCAATTAGAATGTCCCTAGGAACCTCAGACAAAAGACTGAGGCTATCAAGAGGCACCCCTGCCCCACCCCCATGAGATTCCACACAGTTCTGACAACTCCTCAGATCACTAGAAAGACAACCTGGAGCTCAGACAGGGAGAGGTCTATGGCGGACGTAGCCAGGGCTGCTCAAGTGCGCATCCCTCTTGCCCTTCTGCGTTGCTTAGTTTTTGATAACTCGACACAAATGTAGACATGTGTGGGAAGAGAGAACGTTAATTAAGAAAATGCCTCTGGGGGCTGGAGAGATGGCTCAGCAGTGAAGAGCACCAACTGCTCTTCCAGAGGTCCTGAGTTCAATTCCCAGCAACCACATGGTGGCTTACAACCACGTGTAATGAGATCTGAGGCCCTCTTCTGGTGTGCCTGAAGACAGTGACAGTGTACTCATAAAATAAATAAATAAATCTTTTTTAAAAAAAGAAAAAAAAGAAGAAAAAAGCGCCTCTGTTGCATGGACCTGTAGGCAAGTCTGTGGGGGCTTTTTCCTGATTAACGGCTGATGGGAGGGGCCAGCTCGCTCTGAGTGACAGCACTGTAGTATCCTAGGAAGGTAGCTGGGGTCAAACCTAAAGAACGAGCCATTAGGCAACACTCCTCCATGGCCTCTGCTTCAGTTTCTGCCTCATTCCCCTCCATGCTAAGCCAGAAGCTGAAAACGCCTCTAAAGGTTGCTCTGGTCATAGGGTTTATCACAGCAGTAGAAGGCAGGTGAGGACACTTTCTGTTTGAAACCTAGAGTCATGCTGAGAACCATGACCACGGACTTGGGAGCTGACTGGGCCTCTGGGTTCCTCTCCCCTCCTTCACCATGTGGACACACTGAACACACCCTTCTGTTCTCTGCTTTTCTTTGTCAATCGAGGATGTTTGCATTTGGCCTCTTGGAGACTGGTGACTAAGGGCGGCCTGTTAGGGCTCCCAGACCCCAGACTCACCCTAACACCACCACTAACAAAGGGTCTGGTTTGTACTTCCAGACCTGGGTTTCCCAAAATCTTGAGGAAATGGGGGTTTGGGGAAGCAGGGCAGGGCAGGGAAGAGCCAGCTACTTTAAGGAAACCAATCTAACCTCTTGTTTCCTCAAGGTCAATTTTTAAAAAAATGCCCGTATTTGCCATTCTGGAAACCCTTCCGGTCTTCCATATGTAAGCACTAAGTTAGTCAGGTTGTATCCATTGTACCGAGAAGGAGCATTTGTGCTTGTTACACACAAAGGTACTGCAACAAGTGGGAAAGAGGCTGCTCACACCAAGGGTCAAGCAGGGTCATGGGCAGTGTACAGGCAACGTGATGATGCCTTGCCGAGAGTTTAATAGAGCTAGACTCGGGCGCACCGAGCCTCCTTCTCCTCCTATGCTGGTTGGTATTTCTCTACCCAGGGGCTCCAGAGCTCTCCATGACCACTAGGACCTGCAATTAAAACTATATCTAGGGACTGGGTTGTAGCTCTGCTGATGTGGCACCTGCTCAAAGCCTTGGGGTTGATCCTCTCGCACAGTGGTTCTCAACCTGCAGGTCTCGACCCCTCTGAGCGTAAAATGACTCTCACACGGATCACATATCTTGCACATCAGATATTCACATTATGGTTCACAACGATAGCAAAATTAAATTATTTATGGTTGTGTTGGTCACCACAACATGAGGAACTGTGGTAAAGTTAGGAAGAGAGTTAGGAGAACCATTGCCCTAGCACCATGTAAACTGCGTGTGGTGACACATGTCTGCTATCCTAGCACGGAGGCAGGAGAACCAGAAGTTCAGGTATAAGATACTGGTATCACTGCAGCGATAAAATACCAAGACCAAAAGCTACTAGGGAAGAAAGTTTATTTTGGCTCATAGTTCAGAGGGGTAAAAGTCCATCCACCATGGCAGGGATGTGAGGCAACAAATCTCTGGCAGTCCACCAGGAGAGGGAATCTGAACCCACACCTTCAACTGCAATCAAACTTTTACTCCCAGAGCCCACCCCTGTGATACACTTCCTCCATCAAGGCCACGCCTCCTGAACCTTCCTCCATCAAGGCCACACCTCCTAAACTTTCCGCCATCAAGGCCACGCCTTCTGAACCTTCCAAAACAATCGGAACCAAATATTAAAATATCCAGGTCTGTAGGGGACGTTCTCAAAAGCGAAAACATGAGGCTTGAGTTGGTCCTGCCTTTTAAGCTTTTAACTTCCAGGAAGTACCTACTCCTCAGGCCACCTGAATGGACCGGCATACAAAGACAAAGAAAATTAGGGGCACATGCGAAGGAAAGGAGCCTGCTCTCTGGGATCTTTTTTGTTTAATTTACATTTATTTTATGCATATGGGTGTTTTAACCTGGATGCATATCCAGTGTGTGGACATTTGGTGATAGAGGAGGGCTAGACTCCCCTAGAATGGGAGGTACAGGTGGTTGTGAACCACCATGTGGGTTATGGGAATTGAACCAGGTCTTCTGGAAGAGCAACTAGTGTGCTTAAACACTGTATCGTCGCCCTAAACCCTGCCCTCTGGAATATTGCTTAGGAGGCAGAAACTTCAACACAACCGGTAAAGCCAAAATCGTCTATAGAAATAATGGTCCAGCCAGGTGTGGTCCGGCACTCTAGAAAGACCTCTGTGAGTTCAAGTTCAGTCTGGTCTTCTACAGAGTGAGATTCAGGATATTCAGGGCTACACAGAGCAAGCCTGTCTCTAAATAAATAAATACATACATAAATACATACATACATAAATACACAAGCACATAAATAAATAAATAAATAATGTTCATTTTACTAAAGATTTCTCAAAACAAGGATGTCAAAAACAGCAGGTAAGGGCCTGGAGAGAGGTGGCTCAGCTGTTAAGAGTACTGGCTGCTCTTCCAGAGAACCCAGATTCGATTCCCAGTCCACACAAGGTGGCTCACAGCCATTTGTAATTCTAGATCCAAAGAACCCAACCTCCTTTTCTGGCCTCCATTGGCGGTCAGTATACACACGCTGCACAGACATAGATGCAGGCAGAGCACCCATATGCATATACAATAATAAAAAAAGAACTTTGAATAAATTTTGCCTACCTATAATGTTTCTGACCTCGAGCGTTGCTGTCTTAGCACTCCCCTCTCTCTTGTCCTTAAACCTGAACAAAACACTCCAGAAAAAGCATTTTACAATTTTCTGTGTAAAGAAGGAAATTCTTTAAGAGAAGAGAAAGGGGCTGGGACTGGAGCATAGCTGGTGAAATGCTTGCTTGCTTGCATGCTTGCATGCTTGCATGCTTGCATGCTTACATCATGGGTTTGCTCTGGGTTTGCTCCTTAGCATTGCATAAACCCACTGTGGTACATGCCTGCCTGCGGTCCCAGCATTCCTGATGTAGAAGCAGGATGATCCAGTTGGAAGCCAGCCCGTGTTAGGAAACTTGCTAAAGAGAGAGGGGGAGGGATGTGCTAAACTTAATCTTTAAACATTAATCTTTCAATCTGTTGTGATCACATCCGTTGAGCAATGTGCCTCCGAAAGCCCAGAATCATATAATCATATAGATATAATACCTGTAAAGACATCTAACTTCCTATCTATCTATCTATCTATCTATCTATCTATCTATCTATCTATCTATCTATCTTGAGAAGCCTTCACTCACATTTTGGGTACAGTTTTTTTTTTCCTTTTTCTGTGTCTTTTTCTCTAGATGACTGTACTTAAATGTCTACTTAATAAACTCATATGCTACTGGGTGTGGTGGTGCACAGCATTGATCCCAGCACTTGGGAGGCAGAGGCAGGAGAATCCCTGTGACTTTGAGACCAGCCTGGTCTACCTCGTAAGTTCCAGGACAACCAGGACTATGGAGAGAGAGGTCCAATCTCAAAACACAAAAATAACAAACAAACTCACGTGCTTTGCTTCACCCTGAATTTTCCTGAAAATCCTTCCTGCAACCCAGTCGAGGACCTGACTTCCCTGAGTGGAAGCCCTGCCTCCAGCTTTCTTTTTATTTTTGACAGGGTCTCATGTAGCCTCAAACTCATGTGTAGCTGAATGATGACCTTGAACTCCAATCCTCTGGTCTCTACCTCCAGGAGGGCTAGATAAAGAGCATGAGTAACCATGATTAATTTATGTGGTACCCTGGGTCCTGTGTGTGGTGGGCAAGCACTCTACCCACTGAGCAATATCCCCAACCTTCAAAGGAGAAGTCTGAAAAAAAACCAGACAGGGTAGCCTTACCAAGGGCCATGGGGGTGAAGGTCACTATTGTTGAGAGTTGCCCTGGTGTTATTTGTATTTTGATGTTAATTCTGCTTCCTCAAGAGGGACTGCCAGGGCAAGGTGTGGATCAGATGATTTCAGGTGACCCTTCTCTTCATTTTAACTGGTCAAATAAAGGCTAGAGCCTGTGATTGGGCAGTGGAAGGTAAAGGCGTGACTGGATTTTTTAGAGAGGGGAGATGGGGAAGGAGGAGACGAAGATGGAGGAAGAGGAGGTGGAGGGAAGATGGAGCAGAACCACATGGCCAGAAGAAGTTGCAAGGTAGCAAGGGATCTTATAGCTGGGCAATGGAGAAGTGTAGGGGTCAACCTGTCCAATCTAGGCACGCAGCTTATACATATTGTAAATATTGAGTTGTGTGGTTTTTGCACAGACTTATTAGGGCTGGAGATTTACTGGAACACACTATGATCCAGGAGAAGGGATGGATTTGTGCCAAATCTATGGAGGTGGGCAGGCACGAGACAGATACTAGCCCCATCCCTTAACACTGGTTAATAGATCTGCAACTGTGGGTCTGCCTGGGCTGACAGATCTGTAACCTGAATGGAGTCTGTGTCTGAATATGACAGATGAGCAGACACTCAGAAAACTGCACCTTCTCCGAGGTGAGAGATGTCTCCCATCAGTTAATTTCCCACAAGAGGCAGTCTGGCAGAACATGCTAGAAGTGTTCTAAGATGTGAGCACACCAGACCGAAGACGGCAGAGGTTGCTGAAGGGGATGGGTAGAGCAGACAGGTGGCGCAGGACTGTCTTTGACAACAGTTGCTGTGGTCAGGGAACAGGATGAGGCCCAAGTGAGTCTGAGGACAGAATGCAGCCATTGTGCCCACAGAAGCAGCTGTCATCCCCTCACGCTCAGCTGACGGCCTGAGGGTGAGGTGCCTGAGGGTGAGGTGCGAGCCCTACACCCCACATCAGCTGCTGAGTCTAGACAGCTGCTGCTAGGACAGGAAGGTGGGAAGTCTGTGAGCGGAGATGAGGGAAGACATGCCTAACATATTCCAGAAAGGGAGAGAAAACAGCATAAACCACAGAGCCTCAGGCGGAAGAAAAAAATAAGAATGATTGGGCAAGACTGTAATGGGAATGCATTTCAGAGACCAAAAAAAGGGACTTAAATATTTGGAGGGGTGTGCCTAGGAATGGTCAGGAAAGAACCAAGTCACAAATGTTACAAAGATGTTTGTGCTCCTTCAGATTTATCTAGACATTCAAGACGGTCTTTTAAATTCAAATCCCAAGAGAAAAACAAAAACCAAAACCAAACATTGGCCACTGGCACATTAAAAAAAAAAAAAAAAAGTTGATGCAACTCTAGCCAAGTACCAAACGGTGACTCCTCGTTTCTTTTCTTTCCGGATCTGAGTAGGCTGTGCATAAAAATGTGTTATGGAGACCTGGGTATGAGTAATGTTTGTGAATCCCAGAATTTGGGAGGCAGAGGCAGGAGCAACCAGAGTTCAAGGTCAACCTCACTTACTCCTCTCAGTTGTTGGCCAGGTGGCTCAGCAGGTAAAGGCACTTGCCACCAAGCCTGATGACCTGAGTGGGAGAATCAAGTGTCCCAAGTTGTCCTCTGACTTCCTGCCTTAGCTAGGTTTCTATTGTGAAAAATATCGGACTGGAGAGATGGCTTAGTGGTTAAGAGCACTGAGTGCTCTTCCAGAGGTCCTGAGTTCAATTCCCAGCAGCCACATGATGGCTCACAACCATCTGTACAGCTACAATGTACTCATATACATAAAATAAATAAAACTTTAAAAAATATATCACCCAGCTTGGGAAGGACACAGTTTATTACAGTTGACGGTTCTACTGTGCAGTCCACCATTGAAGGAAATCGGGCAAGAACTCGAGGCAGGAGCTGAACCAGGGGTCATGGACAAGTGCTGCTTACTGACTCGCCCAACTTGCTTGCTTGCCTTTTTGTTGTTGTTGTTGTTGTCGATGTATTACCAGGCAAGGTTTCTCTGTGTAACAGTCCTGGCTTACCTGGAACTCACCATGCAGACCAGGCCAGTCTCAAACTCACAGAGATCAGCCTGCCTCTGCCTCCCAGTGCTGGGATTAAAGGAGTGTGCCTTCCTTTTTACTAACCAGGAGCACCTGCCCAAGGGTGGCACTGACCCCACCCTCTATGGGCTGGGCTCTCCCAAGTCAATCATTAATCAAGACTAGGCCTCAGAGTCCTGGCCACAGATCCTTCTGGTCCAGACATTTTTCTCAATTGAGGTTCCCTTTTCTCAAAAGACTCTAGCTTGTGTCTAGTCTGCATAGAGCTAAACAGAACATCTCCGCAAACACATATTCATGTGGAGACATAAATGAGTGAAGTAATAATAGTTTAGGAACAGAGTGGGGTTGTAGTTTGGTTGGTAGTTACTCACTTAGTATTCCGGAAGCCCTAGTTTCAATTCCCAACAGTCATAAATCGGGTGTCGTAACCTAAGCCTATAACCCTAGCACTCACTGGCAGGTAGAAGCAGGAGGGTCAGAAGTTCAAGGTCATGCCCCACGACATTGCGAATTCAATGTCAGACCTGGACTTTCTAAGCAAACACAACAAAGAAGAAACCAAACCAAACCAAACCAAAACAAAACAACCCCAAAAAGCAACCAACAAAACCAGGTGTGATTACAATGACAGCTCTAACTATGCAGGTCCAATCTCAGCTCATCTGTTACTGAGTGGCAAAGCAGCCAGTAGCTCGGTTAATCTTTTTGTGAAATGTAACTGACTTGTTAGGACAGATCAGACAGGAGAGAACCTAGTATAGAAAACGTAGCAGCGTAAACGGCCAGTAAATAGGACAGTTCTTATAATGGGCCCAATACATGTGGCTAGGTGTGGTGGAACAAACCTCCAATCCCAGCAATTAGGAGGTGCAGACAGGAGGATCAGGAGTTCAAGATCCACTTCTGCTGCTTAGTGAGGTGGAGACCAGCCTGGGCTACATGAGAGCCTTTCTCAAATACAACAAACAGTAGCAACAACAACAACAATACTAGCAACAAAAAGACAATATCTGGGCTGTCAAGATGGCAGCAGGTAAAGACCCAAGCCTGTCAGCATGAGTTACTGGACACTGACTAAAGGTCCACCTCCACACGAGCTGTCTGACGGCCTGCCTAGGCACACAGCAACACAAGCAGCACAGCGCATCCCATTGCTTTGTAAGAATAAAATAAAAATAAATTTTAAGAACATTGAAAAAAAGCAGTCCTTTAGGATTGTTTATCACGTTACTGTCTGCAGGTACACAGAGCGCTAGGTCTTTATAATTCTCGCCTCTGTGTTTTTGTTTCTCTTTGATAAATGAAAGAAGTGGAGTTTACAGAGAACCTTGGTGACAGAAGACTTGGTTGGGAGCAAGGCAGATGTGGTACAGATGTTTGCACGTGAACCTGGGTGGACTGGGGTGGCCCCAGCTGGAGCGTTGGGTCATACAGAACACTTGGAAGCCATTCGTTCCTCTAAGCCTCAGACTCATTCTGGATTCACTAGGCTCGGGCTCTAAAAGCCATGTCAATGAAAAGCACTCAAGGCACAGTCAGGACCGGAGACACAACCGGAAATGGCAAGTTTCTGTCCGTTGAAAACTAAAGTAGGTTGTCAGAGAAGGGAGGGGGAACACGGGTGGGAGTTAGAAGAGGGCGTGGCCAGAGAAAAAGGGTCTTAGGTCAAAGCCCTGCCTCCTCCTCATGAGGAGGGCCTTAGACAGGGTCTCTGGGCGGAAGTAGGTCGGGCAGTGCCTTCCCACCGGTGGGTGGGTGGGTGCCTTAGGAGAAAGAAGGAATCTGAGCTAGGACAGGAAGCCAAGTAGTAAACAGATTGAATTTAAAAAAACAAAACAAAACAAAAGAATAAAACAATACAAACGACCTAATGGACTCAAGGCCTGGGCCACAAGCAGAGCTTAAGGGAGTCTTGGACATCCCTCCGGGTAAGTGGCAGTAACAAAAAAGAAGTGTCCCGGAGCCCTTGGGGAGGTGGCAGCGGGACTCAGACACCGGGCTGGGAGAGGTGTCAAGGAGAGACAACACCCAAGTCTCTGGGGATGAGCAGGCAGGAAACTCCCACCTGTGGCCTGCCCTGGGAAGCAGAATAAACACAGAGAGAGGAAAGGGAGCCGACAGCGCCCCAGAGGTCCAAGAAGTAAATACACAGAGACCCACAGAAGCGCGGAGGACGACTGAGCAGGAAGAGGTTTCCGGGGAGGCAGAATTAAAGGCAGTTTTCTGTGTTTTACTGAGAATATGCTAATCGGTTTTTGTTTTGTTTTGGGCGGTGGGGGCGGCATCAAAACCCTGGGGAAACTGGATAAGCATTCCATCCTTTAATTATAATATGCAACTACCGAAATCAGGACACCAGACACCAATAGGCCAAATATCATGAGGAAGAGGCAGGGCTTTGTGGTAGATGCCTGGGAGAAAACAGATCTACAGAAGTGAAGGAGCAAAGTCTGTGTGACAGACATAAACAACCCCAGTGGAAAGACGGTGTCAAAAGGAAAGACATGTCACCCTTGGGGCTGACAAATGTCTAATATTCCTAAAATGGAAATAGTTCTTAGGGGCTGGGAAGTGGCTCAGCCAGACAGGTGGTAAAGTACTTGTTACACAAGCATGGAAACTTCACTTTGAGCCTAGGAGATTGTATGTGTATGTGTATGTGTATGTGTATGTGTATGTGTATGTATATGTATATGTTTGCCTGCAATCCCAGTGCTAGAGAGGTGGAGATAGGACCCACTTCACATTTGTTATATATCAATAATTCTCCTAGACAATTTCATACTGGCTTCCTGGGTTAGATGAAATAGCACATGAAGCAGAAACTTCCAGTTTCTTTGGAAAGTTAGTCATGCCAAATGATGTTTTGTCAGGGCACACAGGTGAGAGGAGTCTTGCTAAAGCAAACACATGGAAGACTGTGTTCTTGAAGCAGACACGGGTGAAAGGATGTTTTGATATAGCAGACATGTGGAAGGACCTGTGATGAAGGAGTGTAAATATGACCCCACAGACAGTGGGGATGAGCACTGAGCCTTGGTTTAGTTTGTTCTGCTTTGCTGTTCTTTGCTAATGACACACGTGTATTGGTTTGCCTTACATGGCCTTGTTGAGCTCAACTTGTGATAACACCTCCATTGAGAGAAACTTGCCCAAGAACTGCTCGAGGGGTTCCTGCAGGAACATGCCGCTTCAGTGACCTCACCGCAGGCCAGCTGGGGAGCCTGGAGCTACAGCTGCCTGGTGTTTGCTTGCTGAAGGAACTGGAGCTGCCAGTGCCTATGTGTTGTCTGCTTGACTACAGGCCTGGTCTACAACTACTGAGTACTGACTAGTCTGGTGCTGGCTACAGGACTGAACTGCTGTCCAAGATCAAGCTCAGGGCTGGAGAGATGACTCACAGGTTAGGAGCACTGGCTGCAAAGGTCCTGTGGTCAATTCCCAGAAACTACATGGTAGCTCTCAAGCACCCTGCTTCCTTGCTTTCCTGCTGATTTCCCCTCTTTTTTTTTTTTTTAATAAAAGATTTATTTATTTAGTTTATGTATATGAGTACAATTATAGCTGGTTTTTTTTTTTAAGATTTATTTATTATAAGTACACTGTAGCTCTCCTCAGACAGCTCCAGAAGAGGGAGTCAGATCTTATTACGGATAGTTGTGGGCCAGCATGTGGTTGCTGGGATTTGAGCTCAGGACCTTTGGAAGAACAATTGGTGTGCTCTTAACCACTGAGCCATCTTACCAGCCCCAATTATAGTTGTCTTCAGACACACCAGAAGAGGGCGTCAGCTCCCATTACATAGTTGTGAGCCACCATATGGATGCTGGGATTTGAACTCACTTAAAGATTTATTTATTATATGTAAGTATACTGTAGCTGTCTTCAGATGTACCAGAAGAGGGCATCAGATCTCTTTATGGGTGGTTGTGAGCCACCAAATGGATGCTGGGATTTGAACTCATGACCTTGGAAGAGCAGTCAGTGCTCTTACCCACTGAGCCATCTCTCCAGCCCGGAAGAATACATTCTTAAAAGCCCCTCCCTCGTGTTATCCACCCCACCTACTCACTCCCCGTCCTCCCCTCCCCCATAGGCATAATGTTATTGTGTACTTTGTAAAGATTATTCTTTTTTTTTTTTTTTTTTTTTGATTTGGTTTTTTCGATACAGGATTTCTCTGTATAGCCTGGCTGTCCTGGAACTCACTCTGTAGACTAGGCTGGCCTCAAACTCAGAAATCCGCCTGCCTCTGCCTCCCAGAGTGCTGGGATTACAGGCGTGTGCCACCACTGCCCGGCAAGATTATTCTTTTATTCAAATAACGACTTATGTGCCCCCATACGCCCTTGCAATCCTTGTTCTGATGATATCTTGCCTCAAGGATGTGTAAACAATGCTCCTTAATTATTCCGTGATTGGTCAATAAAGAAGTTGATTAGCCAATGACTGGGGATGGGGGAGGGCTGGACTTCCTCCCAGCACTAGGCAGGTGGGGAGAGAGGATTAAAATCCAAGTGTCTTGGGAATTTTGACTGGAAGATAGTTTAGAGAATTAGAGTAATACTGCTCAGTTGTTGTGGCCTTAAAGCTTGTGAAATTAATAGTCCAGTCGCTGTTATTTGGGAGCTAGCTGGAGGAAAACTGTCACATTTATAAAAATGCCACTAATGTCCTCTCCCCATCCCACTCCTATCCAAGACAGGGTTTCTCCGTGTATGTAGTCCTGGTTGTCCTGGAAGTCACTCTGTAGACCTGGCCAGCAACTCTGCCTCCCTCTACCTCCTAAGTGCTGGGATTAAAGGCCTGTGCCACCAAATGTAAGGGTTTTTTTTTTTTTTTTTTATTAAGGTTGGACAACATGTAACAAAATATCACACCCGAAAAGATGGCTCAACAGTGAAGAGTGTGGACCACTTTTCCAGACGACCTGAGTTCAGTTCCCAGCAACCACATGGTGGCTCATAGCCATCTGTGATCAGATTTGATTTCTTCTTCCGGTGTGCATGAAGACAGAACACTCATATATATTAAATAGATAGATGATAGATAGATAAAATAATGATACACACACACACATACACACATACACATATGCTCTTTAAAGACCTTTGTGTTGTTTCCTTTTCACAGTGAGACTGATAGATAAAAGCCCAACTTACATTGAAATTCAGTCTTTGTTTTTACAGAAATCTTTGTCTGTGTATATATATATATATATATATGTATGTATATATGAATGTGCTTATGTTTTTTATGTCATTTACTCCATGCCAAATTGATTTGTAAGTATGTTCATGCTCATGTAAACTAAAGTAGTTACACTGGCCCAGCAATAGGACTAAAACTTTTTTTTTTTTTTTTTGGTTTTTTTGTTTTTTTTGAGAGAGTCAGGGTTTCTCTGTATAGCTCTGGCTGTCCTGAAACTCACTCTGTAGACCAGGCTGGCCTCAAACTCAGAAATTGGCCTGTTTCTGCCTCCCAGAGTGCTGAGATTACAGGTGTGCGCCACCACCGCCTGGCTAGGACTAAAACTGAGAGACCCCCAACTCAATGTTTTTAGACCTCTAAACAACTAGCCCAGCACAGAGTAACTTGTTTTTCTGTTTTCAGCTTGAGAAAGATAGCCCACCCTGTTCTAGTTCCAATGTTTAACTATACAATGCCCCAAGGACATTTGCTCCAGATGTGATGTTAAACTTTGTGGTTATATTGTTCCTCTGGGAGAGAGGTCAAAATAAGGGAGACCTCCAGAAGACTAGATTCTAAAATATTAAGTGAAAAAAATCTGTCTTTGTGATACTAAAATTTTTATAATTGTTATTAAGTTCAAGGCATAAGTTCTTATTTGATACAGGTTTTATTTTGATACAAAATCAAGGCTTTCATTGGTATAAATACTAAATTTGAAAGCACAGGATTTACACCCAGTTCTTTGTTATTATTACTGATCTGAGATGTTTAAGCCTATGAGTTTAGGCTAAATAGAAATATAAGGCTCTGAGTTTACTGTTAGGGTATTTTCTAGGTTTTAATCAGAAATAGCTGAAGATAGTTTAATAGACAACAGTCCACATTGCTTTACATAGTTGGTTTTCAAAAACGTCAAAAATCCATGGTATATGATGTTTATGTCTTAAAAGCTATGTAAAGCTTTCTATATGTTTTCAGTTAATATTGGTCACTCTTAGATTTCTGATGGGGTTGAAGACTGTTAGTCTCACAGACAGCCCAAGCTGTTTAATCTTGAGAAAGCCAATATAAATTTAAATAAATGATTTTCAGGTGACATAAAATTTAAAGCCGGGACATGAGTCAGTTCTTACAATGTTAATTCTTAAGTGTTAATTCTGACAGTCTTTTAAGTTAAATCCCTCAGAGGCTAGAGGGATTTGGTGCAGGTTGCTGAGAAGGTCTGTAGAAGGATTTAGTAGTGTAGGTTATTGAGAAAGTCTGTAGAGAGATTTAGTAGTTTGCTGAGACAGGGAGACAGAGAAGGAGGAGAAACGGAGAAAAAGAAAGAAAATGACAGAGAAGCAAGGAAGCTACAGAGAATCCTGGATATAATAGTTAGAAAAAGCAGAAAAGGGAGACAGAAAAGGACCAATGTGCATACTATAAGGAAAGAGGCCACTGAGCCAGAGTGCGCCCTAAGAAATAGAAGTCGGGAGCAGGAATTCCCAAGTTTTGGGAAAAGTGCTCCCAAATGGCAAACCCAGGTGTTAGCCCTGGGTGAAGACAGCGACTAGGGGAGATGGGTTTTCTGACCACCTCCCCCAACCCAAGGTAACTGTGGGAGTGAAAGAGAAACTACAATGGCCTCTACAGGCTAAGGCCATTGTAGCCTTCTGTCCATTATGCCAACTAAAGGAAAAAAAAATAAGGGCAAAGGAGTATTTAATTAATGTGACAACTTTGGTAAAACACATAGAGGTAGTGACATCCTGGATCTTTCTTTGGGGATTGACAACAAATTTAACACAAGCTTCTAAATTTATATTTTTTAAAACTTAGTTTAAAAAACATGACATATGGGCTGGTGAGGTGGCTCAGCGGTTAAAAGCACCGACTGCTCTTCTGAAGGTCCTGAGTTCAAATCCCAGCACCCACATGGTGGCTCACAACCATCCGTAATGAGATCTGACGCCCTCTTCTGGTGTGTCTGAGGACAGCTACAGTGTACTTACATATGATAATAAATAAATCTTTAAAACAAACAAACAAACAAACAAAAAAACATGACATATAGCCAGGCAGTGGTGGTGCACACCTGTAATCCCAGCACTCTGGGAGGCAGAGGCAGGTGGATTTCTGAGTTTGACGCCAGCCTGGTCTACAGAGTGAGTTCCAGAACAAACAGGGCTATACAGAGAAATCCTGTCTCGAAAAACCAAAAAAACAAAAACAAAAAACAAAAAAAACCCACCATGACATATATAATTGTACAGTTCCAGTCAAGATGTTGTCTCCGAGATCCTTGTCTTCAGGTTCTGGGACACAACCCTCGTGCCTGAGGGTGTAAATTAGGTTTAAGAGACAATGGCTCCTGCTTCGGCTGCAATGGTTCCCTATCAGATAATTGTCCTCCTCTGAGATGCTAAACTCCATTTCATGGGATAAGAAAATGACTTACCTCTGTGTTTTTAAGTGTGTGTGTGTGTGGTGTGTAAATATAAGTATTTTAAGAAGTTTTAGCTGAGTGATGGTGGTGCATGCCTTTAATCCCAGTACTAGGGAGGTAGAGGCAGATGGTTCCTGGCCAGCATGCTCTACAGAACTAATTGCAGGACAGCCAGACCTACACAGGGAAACCCTGTCTCGGAAAAAAAAGAAAAAAAAAAAAAGACAAGAAAATTTAAAGATTTTTTCCTATTACTACTTTTTAATTTAATTTGAGACAAGGATTCTCTGTGCAGCTCCAGATGTCCTGGAATTCTGTAGACCAGGCTGGCCAGGAACTCAGAGAACCTCCTCTCTCCATCTTCCTAGTTTTGGGATTAAAGGCATGTGATGCCCTCTCCAAGACCTGACCCCAACCTCTGGAAAGAGACTGTGTTCACCAAGTCACCTTATCAGGAATTCACTGATCATCTTGTGAAAACCCACACCAGAGGCTCTGTTCAGGGGACCCAGGTTCCAGCTGTGGCTACCACATAAAGTCCCCCCGCCCCCCCAGGTGTGGGTGTCTCTTAGGTGTGGAAGTCTCTCTTCCTCTTAGTTTTCTTCCTTCTCCAAATGGCCTCCAGATTTACAGGTTGCCTGCCCTGAGGCTCTTTTTGTTGTTGTTATTTTGAGATAGGGTTTCTCTGTGCAGCCTTGGCTGTCCTGGAATTCACTCTGTAGACCAGGCTGGCCTCGAACTCAGAAATCCCGCTTGCCTCTGCCTCCCAAGTGCTGGGATTACAGGTGTGCGCCACCACTTCCGGCTCTGAGGCTCTCTTCAATCTTTAATAAGATTGTCCCAGAGTTTCCTTCTGAGTTGGTTCTTAAATCCTTTTATGTTTGAGACTAAGATTTTCCCAGGATGGGAACCTGGTTTTCTTTGGTAACATGTGGAACCCCACATAAGACTCCCCAAAGTTTGTGGTGACATGTGGGGACCACAAGGAAATCCTAAAGAAGCTACTCAAATGGCAAAAGGGGCGACTGAATTCCAGGACCTTAGAAGCCATCTGGGTGGCAAGTCTAGCCACAACTATATCTTTCTCAAAGCAGATCCTGGCTTTATCACTTGAATCTAGCCTTGGAGACCAGAGGGAAGAGGCCAAGGAGAACCAAATAAGCTAGACATGGCCTGGTGCTCCTGAGCGCCCACTGAGGGCCTCTGGTGTTCTGGGTTCTGGCTTTTCTTGGTATTTAGGCTATGGTTTGCAGTGCTGAGTGGTTTATGTAAACTCATGGCTGCTCCCAGCTGGATGAAATCTTTAAAAGGAAAAAGAGAGACAGGGAAAAAAAAAAAAAGGAAATATTTGCACTGGGATGACATAACACGGGCACAGTGTTGCCTCATTGTTTAGAGTATCAAAAGAGTGGAAACACCTGTTAATAATGAGCTCCTAAGGGGCTGAGCATGGTCGCTCATGCCTGTAATACCAGCACCCAGGAAGCGAGGCATGAGGAAGGCAGAAGGTTGAGGCAAATAAGCCGATACAGGGAACCGGAGGGAGGATCAGAGTTCAGTTCCCAGCGCCCAGATCAGGTAGTTTACAAACTGCCTGTAACTCCAACTCCACAGGATCAGACACGCTCTTCTGGACTCCGACGGCGCCTGGAACACACACGTGGCTTACACACACAGTGGCACATACACAAAATAAAAATCTTTTAAGATATATAAGCAAATAAGAGTATTGGTTTATAGACAATTTCACTAGGCTCCGCCCGACAGTTACCTAGCAACAGCTTGCGTCATCACCCGCCTCCAGGTGTGAGCCAGGTATGGCAGATAAGAGGACCGCTTGCTACCCCAGACCCCCTTCCTCCTCTTCTCTCTTCTCACTTGTTCTCGGCGGGTCTCTCTTGCTCTTTTTCTCCCCTTCTGTCCTCCTCTGTCCCCTTTCCCCCTTTCTCTGCCTCTACGCCTTTTCCAGGTCCCTGCTTCCCTCCTTTCCCACAATAAACCACCTTTTATACTAGGCCTGTCGCATGGTATCATTTCTCAGGAGGACACCTTAGCCACAGAATACATGGGATCCTGAGACCGAGTCCAGCAGTACCCAGTAGCAAAAGGGAAAGGAAACGTCAGACAGGATCGTGATCGAACTCTTCACCGCCATCTAGAGGACTACGTGGGTATCATTTGCCTCTGTTTGAGGAAGCTCCAGTCTTAGGATTCTGTTACAGGTTGGTCCAACACTTAAGAAGTATTCAAATATTAAGTGGTCAAATGAGATGGCTCAAGAGGTAAAGGCGTTTGCTGCCAAGCCTCCGGACCTGAGTTCGATCCCTCAAACCCGTGTACAGAACTGACTCCGGAAAATTGTATAAACACTCTCTCTCTCTCTCTCTCTCTCACACACACACACACACACACACACACACACACTACATAACAGTTTAGAGCTGAGATGGGAATTTTTTTATAAGATGGCAACTAAACAATGTATTGCATTTCTTTGTGTATTTTTTATGTGTGGACTCAGTGCTTCAATGCTCTGGTGGATAGCAGAAGGCAACTTTTGGGATTCAGTTCTCTCCTTTCGCCGTAAACAGCTCTGGGGATCGGACTCAGATTGTCAGGCTTGGCAGCAAGCGCCTCCCTGCTGCTGAGCCCATCTTGCTGGCTCATAAAATAATAAACTTTGTTTTACATATTTTTACCACATTGAAAAAAAATAAAATTTCAGTTTAATGAGCTCATTCCCTTTGCTTCTTTACACTGGTTATGTTTCCAGACTGGATCACATTTTAGCTCATTGCTTTTAAGTGCTACCTAGTATTATGTGTTTTTCCAGAACGTTCCGGACCCCACTTTCTGAAAGACCAAAAGACTGCACAATGGTGATACTTTGAGTGAGGGGAGAAGCAGGATAGAGTTGTTCTTCTGACATCAAAGGCTTTGCAGTCAGAGAAAGGGCGTGGGGGAGGGGCAGCATCTGTGGAAAATGGCAGTTGAGATGAAATCTAGATTGCCAGGGACTCACGTGTGTGTAAGCTGACATTTCTGTGCCCTGGGTGAGGGGGGAAGGGCAGAAATGCTGGCAAACAGCCTGTGGGGACACATCCTCAGGAGGCCTCGGTGGGGACAACCTCCTAGAGCTGTGAGGTGCATGAGGAGGCCATAGGAAATCCACTGGGATGGAGTCCAAGGGGCTAGAGGAATGGCGTGTCTTGTTTTCTATATAGTAACACAAACTGTATACAGCCATTGCTCATACAGTGCAGGTAAATACTTACTGGTGTTAAGGGTCAAGTATTCTCACTTTGCTTGCTTGCTTATTTGAGACAGGGTTTCTCTGTGCAGCCCTGGCTGTCCTGGAACTCCGTCTGTAGACCAGGCTGGCCAGAGATCTGCCTGATGGGGATTAAAGGCATGCACCACCAAGCCCTGTTTTGGTTGAGACCTTGTGAAAGTTCAGAGGACCTGTTAGTTTTAGAACCCCACTGGCCAGCCTGCTGGGAAGTCCTGCCGTCCCTGGGGGGATGAGCTCTTTAGGGAGAAAGTGCTGTGGAGAACAGGCAGCTGCCTCCCTCAGCCTCAGCCACAGCATAGGCACAGTGCTTTCAGAGGCCCCCGGGAGGGTGTGACTTCTCACGTGGCAAAAGACCCAGAGAGGAAGACAAAAGGGCTGGTGGGACAGGAACCAATTCCTCAAGAGACAGTCGGGTGTGGCCATGATGGAGGGAAGAGGCAGCTCTGTACAGGCTGACTAAATTCACATTTATTTATTTATTTAGATTTATTATATGTAAGTACACTGTGGCTGTCTTCAGACACACCAGAAGAGGGTGTCAGATCTCGTTACACATGGTTGTGAGCCACCATGTGACTGCTGGGATTTGAACTCGGGACCTTCGGAAGAGCAGTCAGTGCTCTGAGCCGACTCTCTAGCCCCTAAATTCATCTTTAAAGTGACAGAGGAGAAGGGGTAGGGCTGGAGAACTAGGAATCGATCTCAAAGGATGGGAATTCCAGCTGTCTGCACATGTCAATCCCCATACGAAGGGAGGAAACTGGAAACTGTGTATATTAAAGGACGACGTAACAGCTCCGGGGTGTGGTTAAGAGGAAGCTGTTTACTCTAAGTATGAGAGAGAGAACCGCCAGGGGTGGGAGTTCAGAGCTCAGAAAAGAAAGTCGTAGATTGAACATGGCCGGTAGAGAGAGGTGGAGAGGTGGGAGGGGCAGACCAGGAGAGCATGGGTCAAGAGAGGACAAATGAGAGACAGAGACAAGAGACAGAGAGCGCGCCGAAGTAGCAGGGTTCTAAGGAGATTGAGCAGCTGTGGGAAGGGAAGCCCGTGAGCTGGAGGAAGTTCAGGATGGAAGGAAAGGCGAAAAGAACTAAGAGCCAGGATGCAAACATGGACTCTGCAAAGTGTACCAGGCACGCGTGACACTCTGGGCGCTTGCACTTTGGTAAACTAAGACATCACAGGGCCTTGTTCCCTCTGCCAGTGACAAGGGAAAAGGTTCCTCTTGGCAGAGGGGAACTGGCTTCACAGGTTCCTGACCTATGGTGGCTTTTGTCTAACTGCCAGAATTTGGGGAAATGGAGTTTCCTTTGGGCCTGGCAGAAACCACCAGTCCCTAGGACGCTGTACACAGAGGCAGGAAGTATTCTGATTGCTCTGTGGAATGAAGGTTTATTCGAAGGGAAGTGGTTTAATCTAAGGGAAGCCTTATCTAGGAGGCCCAGTCATGGGAGAAAGGTTCTAAGGAGACATTACTGGCTCTATAAGAGAAGGAAGAGAGAGGATCAGGAAGATGGCCTGCCACTCAAGCCTGAAGACCCGAGTGGGAATCCAGGGATTCCCTTTAAAAAGCCAGATAAGGTGGTGCACATCTGCAGTCCAAGCACTCCTGAAGTGAGATGGGAGAAACACCAGCTGCTCACAGCCCAGCCAGTCCCGAGTAGTAGCCCTTGCCGCAGCTGGAAGAGAGACCTCCAGTCTCCCACCAGAAGGGACCCCTCATTGTGTGGTCTGTTGGCTGGCTCTTACAAGTGCCTGTCCTTTGATTTGTTTTGTTTGGGTGGTTTGGTTTGGTTTCCAAGACAGGACTTCTCTGTGTAGTAGTTCCTGGCTGTCTAGGAACTCCCTCTGTAGACCAGACTGGCCTGAAATCTGAGATTCACCAGCCTCTGCCTCTCAAGCCTGGGGATTAAAGGCGTGGGTCACCCACCAACACTCCCAACACACACACACACACCTTGAGCTTGTCCTTTGATCTTTGAGACCCCTGCAGTGGAGGAGGGGGCAATTTGAGGGAAGATGGGACAAAAACACCTCAAGGCCTTGTCAGCCCCAGGTCGGTCAGGCGTCACTGGCCGCTGGCTCACTGGCGCCCCTTCAGCCCACAGCGCTCAACGCATTTAATATAGTTCGTATGTTTTCATAGCTTGGGACTAAGTTGCGTTTAACATCCTGGAACCCTGCAGCGCCCCCTAGTAATCTGTAGACGATTTGCAGATGCTTCCCGGAGATGTAATGAAGAATTAAGGGATAAACCTTGTTCTGTTTATTAGAATTATGTGTACGACGCGGCGCAGGGAGGCAATAGGATTCCTGACAGGAGGGCGGGCTAGCGGGTGGGTGTGAGCTGACAGTTTCGGGAACGCTAAGCTGCAAGGCTGCCATCGCCAGAGAAAAACTGGGAGAGAATCCACCTAATTTTTAGTCTAAAAACGGCGTTAGAGTGTGGAGGGGTAGGAGGTGGGGGTTGGAGTTCCCGTCAGCCCAGGGCAGGGGCACGGAGTAAACACTGCGCTGGGGCACTGGAGAGCGAGAGCGACTAGGAGGATCCACTATCCTGGCCGGAGCACCGCAGGGAGGAAGGAGAGAGCCAGGCTCCGCATCTCCCTACCCCCACATGGTTATTTGCAGCCACTGCAAAGAGAGCAGAGAACAGAAGACTTTCCGCAGAGGATGGGGAGTGGGCGGGACTAGAGGGGAGGGGTTCAGGGTGTGGCCCGGCCACTCTGCCCATTCCTTCCTTCCCTCTTACCTGGTTTATATTCAAGCAAATAGAACCAGTTTTCTTGGTGTCCATGGATAAGAAGAACGCTGTTTTATGGAAAAGGCGCGGGGTGGGGGTGGGGAACGAGGTTAGAGCTGAGATGATGGTCTTAAAGACCCGCTCTCAAAAAGGAGAAACTGCAAGGTAGTAGAGAGGTATTCCTTTTTCATCAGGAATGAATCCCAACTACCCTGGTTAGGAGATAGGCTTGGTTCAGAGCGCTTGGCCCAGAGACATTTACTCTGATTACAGTCCTGCGAAGATAAGGGGAGTACTGACTTAATGGTTTTACATTTATTTATTGTGTGTGAGAGGGGCATGCAAGTGCACACCCCATGTGACAGCTTGCACCCGTGGGGTCAGGGGACAACCTGTGGTTGTTGATTCCTTCCGCCACGTGGGCCCTGGCAGTTGAACTCAGGTCTTCAGACTTGGTGGCAGGCACTCTTACAAGCTGAGCCTTCTTGCTCCTTACGGTTTGAACTCAAAGTCTCACTAAGTAGCCAACATTGCCCAAACTTATGATCCTCCTGTCTCAGCTTCCCAAGTTCAAGAATTATAAATAGGGGCTTTTTAAATACTTGGGACAATCTTTTCATTTTTTCTTTTTTTCTTTCCTTCCTTCCTTCCTAACTTCCTTCCTTCCTTCCTTCCTTCCTTCCTTCCTTCCTTCTTTCTTTCTTTCTTTCTTTTTTTTTTTTTTTTTGGTTTTTGGAGACAGGATTTCTCTGTGTAGCCCTGGCTGTCCTGGAACTCACTCTGTAGACCAGTCTGGCCTCGAACTCAGAAATCCACCTATCTTTGCCTCCCAAGTGCTGGGATTAAAGACATGTGCCACCACTGCCTGCCTATTTATTTATTTATTTATTTATTATTTATTTATTTATTTATTTCGAGACAGGGTTTCTCTGCATAGCTCTGGCTGTCCTGGAACTCAACTCTGTAGATCAGGCTGGCCTTGAACTCAGAAATCCACCTGTCTCTGCCTCTGCCTCCCAAGTGCTGGGATTAAAGGCGTGTGCCACCACCGCCTGGCTTATTTATTTTTTGAAACAGAGTCTTTTGGCTGACCCAGGCTGACCTCAGACCCGCTCTGTAGCTGAAGATGACTTTGAACTCCTGATTTTTCTGCCCCATCTCCAGAGTGTTGGAATTAAAGGTATATGTCATCACACCAGGGCTTGTTGCCAGTTGGGCAAACACTCTACCATCTGGGCTCCATCTCCGGCCCCTGGGGCAGAATGATTATATCCATATCATATTTTCTAGAGAAGGAAATGGGGGTATAGACAGAAGTCACATCCCTGGCACGTTGTGGATTTGAACTTGGGTCAGGTGTGTGCTCTGTGTGGGAGAGGTTCTGTTAACAACAGGCTTCAGGATGAACGGGTGTGGGAGCAAGCCAGCTCTCCTGGCCTGACCAGGAGGGAGCCTGTGCCTCACTCACCAAACATGGCCTTGAGCCTTAGGAAGCAGTTGATGAAGTTGTCAAAGTCCACGATCATGTTGTCATCCGCGTACCTGGCAACGATCACCTCCGTCACTCTGTTGTTTATCCTGATGCCTAGCAGACAGATGGGGGGGGGTGGACAGTGAGGGCAGAATTCCGGCCCAGGGACCCTCCCAGCTTCCTGCCTCTGCGGCTCCTGCTCCCTGGCCACCTGCTTTCTCCATTGCCAAGCGCATCTCGTAGGAGTTCAAGTTCCCTGAGCGGTCCTGATCACAATCAATGAAGATCTCCTGAAGACAGACAGACAGACAGACACATGATGGGCTTATGATATCTGCCCTAGACTCTTCTCCCCCCCAACCACCACCACTTGAATCTCTAATGTTCCTGCTTTCTAGTGGTTAAAGAGTTAATCCCAAGCATGGTAGGGGATGTTGGTATTCTGCACAGTGCTTACTGCAGGCACCCTTCGTGACTATAACAGGCTCTACTGGTTACTAACCAGTTTGACTCTGTGTGTGTGTGTGTGTGTGTGTGTGTGTGTCTGTGTGTGTCTGTGTATCTCTGTGTGTCTCTACTATTCTAATGGCTTCTTTGTCCGTTCCCATGCCTCTTGGCTGTCTCTTTTAGGGCCCCTTACTGTCCACTTCTTGATCTTTTTCCACAGGACCACAAACTCAGGAAGACCCAGTTTGCCAGAACCATCTTTCTAGGGAGATTAGTCAAGGATAAGAGGAAACAGGGCATTCTGGGGACAAGGAAACAGAAGGCTTCCACACAGGCTTGGGGTTCCTGAATGGTAACATCCTGAAATGGGATCTCTAGCTACCCACCAGATCTCATCCCTGTCACAGGAAGGGCACTGAGGCTGGAGGGAGAGATGGCCACCTCAGAGTCAGGCTTGGACGGGGGAAGAGGAGATGGGAAGCAGCCATTAGGCTTGCCACGGGCCAGAAAGATACGTCCATGAGGTTGACCATACGGCGACAGACTTCCAAGCTAAAGCCCGTCATCTTGAAGCTCTTGACTGGGAGAGGGAAGAGGTAGGAAGAAGAGGTGGATGAATACAGTGGGGGGACCTGGTGGGGGAGGGTCAGCCATGAGGGTGGGGTGAACCACTCACATTTTGTAAACATCTTGTTGAGAAGATTGTGTAGCTCATACACATCGACTTCGTTGGCCTAGGAGACACAGCTGTAATTGATCACCTGCTCTGATCAATCACCTGCTCTGATCAATCACCTGCTCAGTCCCTGCAGCCCTGTGGCTGCCTCCCTTCTGCCTCTGCCTCTGGCCCTCTTACCCCGTTTGCCACCATCTCAAACAACTGTATAGAATCCTGGTCCAGATCCTGGTCAGTGACAGTCTCCTAGTGAAAGGGATGAAGGGAGCCAGTCTTTAAAACACCCTTCATGCGTCTGACCCCTCCAGCCCAGAGCTTTCTGTTACCTCTTGGAGATGTTCAACACGGTTGACTTCATCCAGCAACCTGGGCATAAGAGAGTGAAGGCTTAGGGGTAACTGGGGGTCAGAGACAGGAGGTGGTCTTGGGACGGGTCCTGTCACTGTAGATGGAACAGTACCTAATACTCCATTAAATCTGGGCCCTACTTTCATTCCTATTTCTATTACAGATTTAGAGGGGCTGGAGAGATGGTGGTTAAGATGGTGGAGAGATTAGTGGTTAAGAGCACTGACTGCTCTCCCAGAGGTCCTGAGTTCAATTCCCAGTAAACATATGGTGGCTCACAAATTTAGACCTCACATCCTCATGCCTCAGTTTCCATGAATATAACATAGGATTGATATGAAGGAGGACCAGAATCTGACACCTGGCTGCCCTTGGGCAGGGAACCTCGCCAGAGCGAGGCTGGCCCCTCACCAGGTCTCACTGTGTTTCTCCGTGAAGACCCGAAGCAGGAAGTCAGCATCTTTATGGGGCTCAAAGGTGGAGGGGATGATGACGTATTCCCCCGGGGGCAGCCGGAGGTGACTGTTCACCTCCCGCGAGTTGGTGAAGATCTCTGAAAAGCCATGGTCCCGGTATTTCACGAAGAAGTCTTTCTTCAGGTGGATGTCCTGGAGGTTCTGAAACTGCATGTACCCTGGAGGTGGGTGCAGGACCAGCATAGGAGAGCAAGGAGACTGTGCCTCCCAAGATGAGCCATCTTGTGGGCAGGATTGATGGTGGGTACCAGGACCACTGCTGGGGCCTGTGCATCTCCCACACCCTCACAAACTCAGTATGGTCTCATCCTTCCCCGACTCCCACCATTGTGTAATAGGAGTTAGACTCCTAACTCAGGGGTCCCCAGAACTTTTCTCAAGATCCCTCCCCTTGCCAACCCATCTGTGACCAGGAGGGGGGCTGGATGCCTGCCAGGAAGTAAGCCTGTTGTACCTCCTTTGGAACCTGAAAAAAAAAAAAAAACGAGAGAGAGAGAGAGAGAGAGAGAGAGAGAGAGAGAGAGTCAGATCTTCAGGGCAGTTAAGGGGCTCTGGCCATCAGCTAGGTGAGTGTGCACTGCGTGTGCCTATGTGTGTGCATGCATGTGAACATGGATTAGAGCCCGTTTGGGGGTTCATTGGGGTACTGGAGCAATGGCGGTGGGTGGGTGGGGCATAGCATAAAGAATTTGTCAGTTTGGGATTTCAAAGTACAGTTTGCCCAAAGTTTATAGAGGTAGAGTTTTTATCAGTCCAGGTTAAAGACAGAAGAGTCAGGGGCTGGAGAGATAGCTCAATAGTTAAGAGCACTGACTGCTCTTCCGAAGGTCCTGAGTTCAAATCCCAGCAACCACATGGTGGCTCACAACCATCTGTAACAAGATCTGACGCCCTCTTCTGGAGTGTCTGAAGACAGTGTACTTACAGATACTAAATAAATCTTTTAAAAAAAGACAGAAAAAGACAGGTGAGAGTCCCAGAGGAGCAGAGACGATTTTGCTAAAACAGCAAGAGAGCTGGGGCAAGGCCCCAAGAAGTGTGTGTCCACAGAAGTGTGTGTCCACAGAGTGTCACCTACAGAAACAGGTGACTGCCACACTGGGGACAGAGAGCAACTGCGATTGCAGTCTTGCCTTTTGCTTTCTCTTGCATCCACAGGCTTTGAATACGCTGTGTAGCTGAGGATGCCCTTGAACATCTGATCCTCCTGCCTCCACCTCCCAAAATGTTGGGGTTACAAACCTGTGCCACCGTGCCCAGTTTTATGCATGGCTGGGGACAGAACCCAGGGCTTCTTGCCCATGAGTTACAATGCTTGGTTTTGCTTTGATTTTTTTTTTTTTTTTTTTTTTTTTTTGGAGACAGGTATCATGTAGATTAGCCTGGCTAACTATGTAGCTAAAGCTGGCCTTGAACTCTTGACCCCTCTGGTTTCTGCAGGCACCTTTATTTATGAGCACGCAGACACGCATTTAAAAACATTTTTTTCAAATATCCTTGTGTGGTGGTACACACCTTTGATCTCCTAACATGAAAGGCAGACAGAGGCAAACCTCTGCAAGTCTGAGGCTAGCCTGGTCTATGATCTATAGCAAGACCCAGGCTATTTAGGACTACATAGAGAGGCTCTGTAAAATAAATTAAATTAAAAAGCATTATTTTCTCCAGATGGTGGTGGTGGTGCATGTCTTTAATCCCAGCACCCGGGAGGCAGTGGCAGGCAGATCTCTGAGTTTGAGGCTAGCCTGATCTACAGAGGGCATTCCAGGTCAGCCAGGGCTACACAGAGAGACCCTGTCTCAGAAGCAAGCGAGCTAGAGTGAGATGGCCGTGAGCACAGCAAAAGCACCAGCTGCTCACAGACCTGCTAGCGGCAGCTGGAGCAGAGAGACTGCACGACCCAGCAGGGTAGCGGGTGACAGCGGTCCCTACATGAGAAGATGACAGAGAAAGAAGAGGAGTGGAGGACAGAAGGGTTTACAATCCCACCATCTGGCAGAAGCAGGAGGGTTGGGAGATCAAGGCCAACCTTGGCAACTTGGAAAGGCCAAGGCTAACCTAGGCTAAGTTAGACCTACTAAAGCCCCCACCAGACACCAAGCAGATGCCACTGCTGTCTGCGCAGAGTGTCTCCCTGAGCAGTGTGGTAAGTGGACCTCTTTTCTTTATAAATTAGCCTGCCTGTGGTATTCAATTATCCCAGCGGGCACAGAGGAGAGCGGAGGACCCGCTGCAGAGGCTATCAACACCCTGGTTTATCTTATTTCGAGGCGGGGTCTCACGGTATAGACCAGGCTGTCCTGCAACTCATGACCATCCTCCAGCCTCTCTCTGCCCCTTGAACAGGCTGAGATTGCAGACAGGCCACCACACGGCTCATTAGCTCGTGGTACATTGATTTTAGCACGTGTGCTGGGGTGCTGAGGCTGGGTACATCTTCCCTCAACCTTAAAAAAAGTTGGAGTTTTGTTTTTTTTTAATGAGCTTTGCTCTTTATTGCGTAAAAAGCTCCGCAGGAGCTGGGCGGTGGTGGCGCACTCCTTTAATCCCAGCACTTGGGAGGCAGAGGCAGGCAGATTTCCGAGTTTGAGGCCAGCCTGGTCTACAGAGTGAGTTCCAGGACAGCCAGGGCTGTACAGAGAAACCCTGTCTCAAAAAAAAAAAAAAGAAAAGAAAGAAAGAAAAAAGAAAAAAGAAAAAAAAAAGCTCCAAGCTCCACAGGCATTTAGCTTTCTGACTCTGGGCTGTGTCTTCAATACTTTCACAATATTTTCCTGCTTCTCGATAAGGAAAATAAGGCTTGGTGAGTTTTGGGTGTCATCCTTGTGTAGGCCAAAGTGAGCACTGACCTTTTAAAAATTCTTTTCGAGAGCTGGCTCAGCAGTTAAGAACACTGATTGCTTTTCCAAAGGTCCCGAGTTCAATTCCCAGCACCCACATGGTGGCTCACAACCATCTGTAATAAGATCTGACACCCTCTTCTGATGACAGCTACAGTGTACTCTTAAATCTTGAAAAAAAAATTCTTTTCGGGTTTATTTGTTTTATCTATATAAGTGTGTTGCCTGCATGTTTGCATATGCATTCCTGAGGATGTGAGCCACCCTGTCGGTGCTGGGAACTGAACGCAGGTCCTCTGGAAGAGTAGCAAGTGCTGCCGTCCCCTAACCTTGACATGTATGCATGTATATATATGTATGTATGTATGTATGTATGTATGTATGTTGTGGATGTGTGCTTGCCCGTGACATGCATGGGGAGGTCAGAGATTAGCTTGAGGGAATAGCTGCCTTCTTCTACCTTGTGGGGCTGGGGGACTGAGATCAGGTTGTCAGGCTAAGAGGCACACGCCTTTCTTCACTGAGCCCTTCCTGCTGGCCCCAACCCCTGGACTGCCCATGTTGAGAAGACTGTACTAACTGGATAGCCAACTCGCTGCATGGGAGAAGCAGCCCTTTGCCCCACTTCTGGGTTTTCTCATTTCCAGTTTTCTCCCCTCGGGATGGAGCCTTGGGTGTCCCATGTGCTGGGCAAGCTGTTTACTGCTGAGCTCCTGGAGACTGGCCAGGTGCTTGGCACGCATGCGTTAGGATCTTGTTCAGTGTTCAGTACCTGTCTAATGTATAATCCCCAAATGTGTGTTTTGGGGATCTTGTGAGCCATGACTGGTCTTGGAAAATGCAGACTGGGGACTTCTTTGGGCCTCTATAGTGAGAAGTTTTGATGGAGCGGCTGAGGCTACACTTGGCTGGGGGTGTTGTTGGAGTCTCCACCTCTGCCCCTTCCGTGTGTGAGCTTGTGTGCTCCTCTCCTCTGCTCCTAGACTCCTCTGTTCCCTATGACTGGGATGGTCGAGGCTTTGGGGTGATGCCTGCCGCAGAGGAAGTGCCAGATGGTGTAAGAGAAGACTCAGCTCAGAGGTTAAGAGCACTGGCTGCTCTTGCAGGGGACCTGGGTCTGATTTTAGCACACACGTGGTGGCTCAGAACTGTGACTCCAGCTTCAGTGGGTCTGACATGGTTTTCTGATTTCTGTGGGTGTTCTATTAGGCATTTGTGTGGTACAGAGACATACTGGCAGGCAAAATATCTGAGAGAGAGACAGAGAGGGAGAGGGCACAGAGGCCCGTGAAAAGCACAAGATACCACCACTTCAGCAGCAGGGCCGTGCAGCCTTTGGGGTGACTCGTGCTCACAGGGGCCTTAAGAGGTGAAGCACACATCTCTGAGTTCAAAGCTAGCCTGGTCTACAGCACAAGTTCCAGGAGAGCCAGGGCTACACAGGGAAACAGTGTCTCAAATAAAAACAAAAACAAAACCCCCCCAAACCAAATCAAAACAAACCAAAACAAACAAACAAAACACCCCAAAACAAAAACCCAACAACAAATAAAAGAACAGAAAAAGAAAGCAAGAAAGAAAAAGCAAAAGAGCACACACCTTTAACCCCAGACTGAGGAGATAGAGGCAGGTGGATCACTGAGTTTGACACCAGCCTGTTGTACATGGCAAAAGAAGAAGAGGAGGAGGAGGAAGAGCAGGAGGAGGAAGAAGAACAGGAGGAAGAGCCAAGGGGGAGGAGGAAGAGCAGGAGGAGGAGGAGCCAAGGGGCAGCACCGGTGGCTGGGGACCAGGAAGCACACCGAGAAGATGACAAAGCCAATGGTGAGCAGCTGGGGTCCCTCTCGAGCATGTCTCCAATTCTTCTGCATCAGCGCCACCAGACAGGTGCAAACCATTTCGTCTCTCTCAGAGTCACTCTCTGGGTCATCCACTTCTGGGAGAGAGATCCTAAACTGGGGGTTGCTCCAGAACGTCTCTGTGGAAGATGCAGGTCAAGATGGCTGTGCTGGGCCAGGGCCTTCTGTCCCTGACTGGGCCCTTTTGAGGTGCATGGAGACCCCAGCAGCCACGTGTCTGCCTGGGTTCCTGGGGGCTGTGGCATTTGACTGACGCTGCCCTTGTCCACCCTGACTCTGTGACCTCCTGCCCAGGCCTAGTTCCCAGGTTGCCCTCACCCACCAGGGTGGTTTCTGCAACCCCCTGCAGTGCTCCCTCTCCGCCAGCTGCCCTCGTAGAAGGCCGCGTGCCATCGGCTCTTGTAATCCCGGGGGGAGAGCGCATCCGGGGTGAGGTTGCAGATCTCCAACAATGTAAAGTTGCTCATGAAGTCTTCATAGGACATCCTGGGACGGGAGTACAGACAGCGCGGTTGGCACACTCCACAGCCGCCAAACCTCCAGGCCCTGACTATGGAGGGACCCGAGCACCTCCTCTCCAAGGCACACAACACAGAGGAGATTGTAGGGAGCCCAGGAGGGATGCCTGTGGGGAGTCTGAGGCTCCTCCAAGCCACACTGACCAGAACTCCCCATCTTCCTTCTTGTGCAGCAGCTGTAGCTGAACGTCCGTGCTCACCTCTTCCCACTCCCTGGCTCTGCGGAGAGAAAACAGGGATGGGAAGAACGGTCTTACAAAACCTCGCAGCAGCACTGGGGACGAGGGCTGGCCCCGAGCCCGCCCACGGGGACCTTGGCTTCCACAGGAAACCTTCTCTTTTGTCCCTTCTCTCCGAGTCAGAGCCCCTACTTGTCACTCCAGGCTCCGTTCCATTCAATCCGGCCCCAGGGATTCTGGACCCGAATTAGAGTTTCCAACTTTTCTCTGTAGTAGACCTGGGGGCGGAGAGGCGTGAATGCTCAGGACACAGGCAGGGGTGGGTGGCTCTTCCACACCTGTGACCCTCCTCAGGGCAGCCTTTAGCTGGCACTCACCTCTTCCAGGCCAGTCACTGCGTAAGCGTGCCCTCTCACGAGCTTGTTGCGGGTCATCGTTTGTGTGGCACTGTTGTTGGTGACCTGCAGAAAAGAAGAGAAAGCGTTTGACATCTGGCCTGGAAATCCTATGAGTCACATATTGTTTATGTGATTCATAACACGCATATTACATCTATGGGGGCGTGTCTGACATGCCCTATAAGCTCTCAGCTTCTATGTAGCCAAGGCTATCCAACAATTTAACTCCTGATTCTCCTGCCCTGGCTGTCTTGGAACTCACTCTGTAGACTAGGCTGGCCTCGAACTCAGAAATCCACCTGCCTCTCTGCTGGGATTAAAGGCATGCACCACCACTGCCTGGCCTCTTGAGAGTTTATAGACATGAGACACTATACCTTGCTTATACGTCACACACACACACACACACACACACACACACACACACACACACGGGGAGGGGGCACAGAGAAGGGAGAGGGAGAGAGAGAGAGAGAGAGAGAGGGAGAGAGAGAGAGTATAGAGGTCACTTGTGTGTGCGTGGTGAATATGAGAATGGCCAGAGAGAGCCACTGAGTCTCTTCTGCCATTGCTATCAGTATTTTTTAAAATAAATGCTTCCTTTTATTTTATGGGTATGCTTGTTTTGCTTGCACGTTTGTCTGTGCTACAGGTGTGTCTGGTACCCTAGGAGACCAGAAGGCATTGGGTTCCGGGAACTGGAGTTACAGGGGTTTGTGAGTCACCACGTGGGTGCTGGGAACCGAACCCAAGTCCATTCGAGAGCAGCCAGTGCTCTTACCCCCCCTGAGCCATCCCTCCCGCTCTCTGTCTTACGCGTGAAACATAATCTCTCACCGAGCCTAAAGTGTATGGCTTTGGGATAGGCTGGCTGACCACCAAATTCCAAGTCCTTACGCTCAGCACTGGGGCTACAGGCACACACGGCCATGCTGGATTTTTCTTTTCTTTTTTCTTTTTTTAAAAGTAGGTACAGGGGATTTGAACTCAGATCTTACACGGAGAGCAAACACCTATTGAGCCCTCTCCTCAGCCCCTGTACTTTAGATTTGGAAGCAATTGCTGATTCTCCTACAGCAGCACAGGGAGAGCCTGTGTGCCCCTAATCCCAAGTCCCTCTGTCCATTTTGCAACTGTACTACAAGCAGAATTGTATAGGGGTAAGCCTACACCCCAGCACTTAAGAGGTGAAGGCAGGCAAGTTTTTGTGAGTTTGAGGCCAGCCAGGACTATATAGTGAGACCCTGTTTCAAAAAAGTGAAAACAAAAGCAAGAACCTAAATAAACCTAACAAAAGCCTAAATAAACTGGTAGGAGGACAAAACAAAAAACAAACAAACAAACAAAAAAAACAAACCAAAACAAAAAACCCAGAAAGCTCATAGAACAAAGCCAGCCCCAGGATGCTGGTTTTGATGCAGCCTGTACATCTTTCTAGCTTCTGAATCGTGTGTGTGTGTGTGTGTGTGTGTGTGTGTGTGTGTGTATAAGTGTCTTCACTGTGTGTGTCTGTGCACTGTGTGTATGGAGGTCAGAGGAAGGGTTTGGATCTCCTGGAGTTACAGATGGCTGTGTGCTGCCATGTGTGCTGGGGATTGAACCCTGGTCCTCTGGAAAAGCAGACCATGGAGCTGCCTCTCCTGCCCCTTTTGAGCTGTGTCACTGGTCACTAGTGGTTGGCTTTGCAGCTTTGTCACATACGTAGTTTCACAGATCCATCACCAGAACAAGGGCGTGGGTCATGGTCTTTCCTGTTTGTATCTCTAAAGGGCCTTTGTGGCCAGGCCCCCCTCATCCTGTCCTTCCTCCCATGACCATCATTAATACTCCAGGATGGTGCTGTCATTACGAGAAGGTCATACGGAGGCAGATTTCACCCTACCTTTAGGGGCTGTTGTTGTTTATATTCTATGGTATGTGATTCACCCGCAGAAAGGCATCTAGTCTCCTGTTTCCTTCGGTATTACCAGTACAGCTTACATAAGCATTTGCATTAAGGCTTTGTAGGAAGTAAGTTCTCCTCTGCCTTTTCAATAAATGCCCCGCCCCCTCCCGTAACCGCTGTTATATGGAAGCACTCTGGGTACATTTATTTATTTGAACAAATATTTGTTGGGTGCCTATTGCATGCTGGGTATCGTTCAAAGTCCCAGGGTCTAGTGGTGAATGCATCAAATAAAGGTCACTGCCCTTCTGGAATCGTCTCCCTTCTCCCTGGAGAAGATAAGCTATGAAAACTTGCATTATGGGTCACAGAAAATACTAAAGAGAAAGTCGAAACAACGCAGAGGCTATGCCTGGTGGGAACAGCCATTCTGCACTACAAGCAGACAAAATGAGTTCGAGAAAGGGGTAGCTAGTGGTCAGATGTGTGGAGAAAGCGCCTTGGGCTTGGGGCGGGGAGCCACAACCCAGCTCGGGGGCTTACTTCGATGGAACAGCCCATGAGGGAAGACTTCGCCACGGCTTTCCTGAGGAGACTTAGCATATTCTGAGGGGGGTTCTGGAGCCGAATGCACTGCGCTACACCGCCGGTGAAGTCTTCCAAGCCCTCCATAGTGCTTCCTCCATTCAGCGCTTCGTAGGAGCCGTTCAGCCTGCAGGCAGATAGGGCACTGTTAGGAGATGTGAGTTGGAGGGAGCAGTCAGGTACAATGGTGAGGGGAGTGAGGCATGCCTTGTCCTGGCCTGTCTCCTCCTCAGGTTCAGTTAGTGGCCTCTCCCTCCTTCCTCGGCAGCCAAAGCCAGGCGGCTCAAGACTAGCCTGGTTCCTGGCCTGGGCAACTCACTTGGCATAAGCCTTCTCCAGCAGGGCGCTCCAGAGCTCCTGGCGTTGGGAGGAGTGCACGAACACCAGCTTGTTGTTCTTAGTAGGCAGACGGTCGTCCACGACCACGTTAAACCACTGCCCAAACTGCCAAAGCTGTGAGTGGCAAAGGGGCATTTGTCTCCTTACAGGTGAACTCTGTCCTTAGCGCGCCCTCTAGTGGCCAGGACAAGACCATACCAGCAGCAATTATTCTTACACTGGAATTTTTGTAAAAAAATATGGGTATATGTGTGTATAGGCATATATGTATAGTGTGTGTGTGTGTGTGTGTGTGTGTGTGAAATCTGTCTGTCTGTCTGTCTGTCTTTTGTCTGTCTGTCATTTTTCTCCTTCCACCATACAACTTTCAGGGATCAAATTCAGGTTGCCAGGCCTGGCTGTAAGTGCACTTATCCACTAAGCCATCTTGACCAAGGCCCAGTCATTCCTTAGACTAGGTGAGGAAAGTCAACAAAAGCCTTAAACCTTAAAATACCCCCCCATCCACACACCTTCCATCCCCTCTTCCTGTCTTGCCTCAGTAGCAAGAACACCCTACCCACATTCAGACTGACTCCCTATTCTGAAAAAAAGGCAGCTGGAGGTTGGGATTTCAGAGATCTTTTAATCCTCTCCCCATTTTATCCCAGTTAGAATCGTTCCTTTATCAGTTAAAGGGCCAAGTCATACCAATTATGTGGTGGGGATTTTCAGTGTCACAATACCTAATGTGCACTTGTGGATGTAGGCACATGGGCTCGTGAGTGCACACATACACAGAGAGAGAGAGAGAGAGAGAGAGAGAGAGAGAGAGAGAGAGAGAGAGAGAGAGAGAGAGGAGAGGGAGAAGGAGAGGGAGAGGGAGAGGGAGAGGGAGAGGGAGAGAGAGTATGAGAGAGAATGAGAACTGGAAGAGGGCCACAAACAGCTAATTTTTTTCTTTGGAGCTTTAAAAAAATTAGCTTTCTGGGCTGGAGAGATGGCTCAGCGATTAAGAGCACTGGCTGCTCTTCTGAAGGTCCTGAGTTCAAATCCCATCAACCACATGGTGGCTCACAACCATCCATAATGAGATCTGATGCCCTCTTCTGGAGTGTCTGAAGACAGCTACAGTGTACTTACATATAATAAATAAATCTTTTTTAAATATTAGCTTTCATGATTTTTTTATCAACAGATATTTCTCTGAAAATTAATTGAAAAGTATTCCTAAACAGTGTCAAAATAAGTACACACATGATCTCTCTCCCCTCCCTCCTTCCCTCCCTCCCTCCCTCCCTCCCTCCCTCCCTCCCTCTCTTCTTCCCTCCCTCCTTCCTTCCTTCCCTCCCTCCCTTCTCCCCTTTCTGGTCTTCCCTTTACCTGAAAATGGAAGATGCCAGCATAGTTCTTCTTGAAGCTCTGGCTTCTGGGCACCACACGGTACAGCAGTTTGGGGCAGGTGGTGAGGGAGCCAATGGCGGCCAGCAGCCAGCAGTCCCCTTGAGGGCAGGCAGGGAGGGGTGGCTCCTGGAGCACCCCACTAGTGTGGAGGTCCCAGATCCCCAGCCAGAGGGGCAGGCCCAGGGATCTCCCCTGCAGAGATCTTTCTACCTTTTCACTGAGAAGGGTTGGGAAAGGGGCTAAATGGGGAGACTGAGGCAGAGTTTGGGCTCTGGGATGAAGAACTCATGTACTTGTTTAGTCAAGGAAGTCACAAATCCGGGTAAGATGCTTTGGTTTGGGGTTGGGCTAGGCTGCCTAGCATTCTGATTGCTCTCAGGACAGGCTCCTGTCTGTTGAACATATCCATTAACCTTTCTCTGTGGCCCCCATTCCCACTCTGTGCACAGGTTGCGGTAGTGGCCAAAGGCCCAAGGTGTCTCCTGGAATACTTCTGTAATCTCAGTGTTTGGGTGGTGGAGGCTAAAAGGATTGTAAGTTCATTTGTCACCCTCCTGTTCTAGAGCGAGACCTTGTCTCAAACCACTCAAGAGTTAGAGCGATGCCCAGCAGTTAAGAGTACACCTTCCCGGGCTGGAGAGATGGCTCAGCAGTTAAGAGCTCTGACTGCTCTTCCAAAGGTCCTGAGTTCAAGCAACCACATGGTGACTCACAACCCTCTGTAATGGAATCTGGTGCCTTCTTCTGGTGTGTCTGAAGACAGCTACAGTGTACTTACATATAATAAATAAATAAATCTTTAAAAAAATAAAGACTACACCTTCCCTTCTAGAGGACTTGAGTTCAGTTCCCAATATTCCTTTCAGGTAATTTGCCACCACAGCTAACTCTAGGTCTAGTGGAAATCCGACAACTCCCTCTTCTGGTCTCCAAAGGCACTGCACTCACATGCACATACACACAACATTAAAAAGGAAAATCATGCCTGGTAGTAGTGGTACATGACTTTAATCCCAGCATGCAGGAGGCAGAGGCAGGTGGATTTTTGAGTTCAAGGCCAGCCTGGATTGCAAATCGATTTCCAGGAAGGGCAGGGCTACAAAAAAAAAAAAAAAAAAAAAGAAAGAAAGAAAGAAAGAAAAGAAAAGAAAAGAAAGAAAGAAAGAAAGAAAGAAAAGAAAAGAAACGTGTGTGTGTGTGTGTGTGTGTGTGTGTGTGGAGAGAGAGAGAGAGAGAGAGAGAGAGAGAGAGAGAGAAAAGTCTTGTTGCTCTATCATGGGGACCAGAGTTCAGCTCCAAGCACCCATATCAGATATCTCGCAAACACCTATAATTCCAGCCCTAAGGGACTGGATGCCCTCTTCTGGTCTCTGAGGGCACCAGCATACGCATGTGTGCATACTTCGACAGACAGACAGACAGACAGACACACACACACATACACACACACACACACACACACACACACACACACACCCCGCTCTGTGTCTATCCCACTGTGAGCCCAGGAACTAGCTGAAGTTGGAGCACGGAGCCATGCCTCCGTCATCTACTACCATCTGTCCCCTGGGATCCGTCCTCAGTGGGCAGGTAAGAGGTGTGAATTCCGGCGCCTGGCCAAGCCTTTGAGCCCTGGCAAGTTTCTGTGACTAGACTAGAGGCCTCTGGGTTTCAGTGGGAGGCTGCAGGCAGGAAGACTAAAGACTCTGCAGTCATCACCACACAGGCCCTGAGGGGCACTGACCTCTCGGCCTCCGTTACCCAGCATCCCTCGGGCCACTGAGCACAGAGGCTGCTGTGGTCCCGGGGCTCCTCGGCTTCTGGCTGTGCTTATTTCTGCCCCCTTTCCTACCACAAAGAGACAATAAAGTGGTCTTGGTGCCTGCCCTGGTGATGAAGGGTAGGGAGGAGGCTGTGAGGCAAGAGGAGTTCGGGAGGAGGAGGTAACCTGCTCCCCAGAGCACTGTCCCATTATTTGATAGCCCATGCTAAAGAAGTTTTAGCACCTGGCACCAGTGACAGACAATCCTTTGACTTTTTTCTCCTCAAAAGATATGACCCAAACCTTCTACTTTTTTTTTTAATAGACAGGGTTTCCTATAGCCCAGGCTAGCTCATTGTAAATAAGAATGACCTTAAATTCCTTCACCTCCCCCACCCCCACCCACCCCCACCCCCACCCCCGCAAGGTCTCAAGGCTCCTGGCTAGCCTGGAACTCACTATGGAGACCAGGTTGGTCTTGAATTCATGAGTAATCCTCTGGCCTCGTCTAGATCATGGGATTATAGGCATATGCCACCAGACCCAGTTTTCTGCGACGCTGACGATTGAACCCAGGGTTTCATGCGTGCTAGCTAAGTACTTTGCCAACTGACCTGCACCCTAGCCCCATAATCCTTTGCATCCTGAGTACGGGTCACATTCAGGGCTTGCTCCTAACAAAACATGGTAGAGATTAGTGTGAGTGTGTGTGTGTGTGTGAGAGAGAGAGAGAGAGAGAGAGGGGAAGACAGAGAGAAAGACAGAGACACAGAGACAGAGACAGAGACTCTGAGATCAGTTGGGTTAGGATACATCAGTGGTAAAACGCTTGCCTAGCTGGGTTTCATCCTAAGTAAAAAAACCAAATGGGCTGAGTGTGACAGTGCACACGTTTAATCCCAGCACTTGGGCGACAGAGGCAGATGGATCTCTGTGAGTTCGAAGGCAGCCTGGACTACATAGGGAGTTTGAGGCCAGCTAAAGCTACATAGTAGGATTTTTTTTTTGTCTCAAATGAATAAATAAAAACAAGCAAACAAAACAAATAAAGAAAAAGCCCTTGGGTTACTAAGTAGGAGCCAGTGCTGTGTGGACACCCAGGCCACTTTAGACAAACCTCTGGCAAGAGGCTCAGCCTCCTGCCGACAGCCAAGTAGGTGCTGAGACCTCAGGCACAGGGCAGTAGTATTATCTCCTTCGTGGAACTCTGGATCCAGCCTTCAGAGGGCCAGGGTCCCAGAGCGCAGCTGACCTCAGCAGCAATCTCTCCAGCCACTCTGAGGCAGACCTGCCCCTCAGCTTCTGGGGTTCCCCCGAGAGAGCTCTGGGGTGAGAATTGCTTGCGGTTGTTTGAGACAGTCTCAAAACTCCTGACCCCCTTTACCCTAGTGCTGCAGCCAGCCCAGTGCCTGGTTTGATACCTTTTTTTTTCATTTTGTCTCTCTGTGTCTGTCTGTGCACATGGGATGTATGGGAACTCCTGTGCACACGTGGCATGTGTGCGCGCGCACTCCTTTGTACATGTGGTGCATGTGTGTATATGGGGCATTTCTATGTGCATGGAGGCCAGCAAGGAGAGGGGCACTGGGTTTTGGATAATGGACTTGTTACTTGGGTGCTAGGATCCGAACTCTGGTCTTCATCATTTTTTTTTTTTAGTAAGTGCTCTTAACTGCTGGGCCATCTCTGCACCTGTCTCCAATTACTAAGCTTTGGATAATTTATCATACATCAACAGATAATAAGCCTTATTACCTCAGCTTACTGCCAAACCAGACGGCAGCAAGGACAGGAGGGACCTAGAGGACACATATAACACTTCTGCTGATTGTCATCTCTTGGAAGGGGAGGAATAGGGAAATGAGGAGCCCACTCTTCCAGGTTCGAGAGCCGTCCAGTTGTCCCCGCCCCATCCCAGTCTCTTCTCTTCCCACTTTCCTCCTGGAGGCCGGCTCCCTATTCCCTACTCACCCAGGATCCCTTGGCAGATGTCCGTGGGAGAGAAATCATTCATAATGAACTGGGGATTATGCATGATATCCTGTGGTAAAGGGCTAAGAATGTCAGGAGGTGACGGTCCCCTTCCCCAACTCCCTTTACCTCTTATTTCTAGGGGAGCAGTAGGGGGGATGCTGATCCCTGAGCACAGCTGGGGTGTGGCAGCCAGGCTTGGGTGCCAGCCCCCCATTAGATTAGGAGGTTTGGCAGAAGGGTGTGCAGAGCTGCTCCCAGCTTTGATGGCATCAGAGTCTAGTGCCAGGACCCCCCTTTTCCCCAGGGTTCCCCTCCTCCCCAGTGCCCTCTTACCCAGGACCCCCCTCTTTCCCAGTCCCCCCTCTTCCCCAGGACCCTCCTCTTTCCCAGTGCCCCCTTCCCTGGTGCTCCCCCTCTTCCCCAGTGCCCCCCTCTTTCCCATTACCCACCTTCGGGCGCTGCCAGTAGATGTCCTGCGTGTGGGGAGAGTTGGGGCCCAGATCCCTGGAGCCTATAGACTGGGGTTCAGCAGGGAAAAAGGGGTCTTCGAACAGTTCCCCCTTCCTGAGACACACTGTTCGGAGGTCCTCATAGTCCTGATTCTTATAGTTGTAGGCGCTTTGGTGCTGGCCCATGCCCTTGTCCTTGAGCCTGGTGCTGTTGATGGCAGCCACCATCCCCTTTTCTGCATTAAAGATGTCTGTGCAGTAAAAAAGACACATAACCCAATTTGGAATGGTACTGTGCTTGGGCAGGTGGGCACATCTGGACCAGCAGCTGTTCACAAGGCGGACAGACGCAGGAGGTCAGGGGCTGACCATCTTCAGCCACAGAGATTTTTGTTTTGTCATATTTACTTACTTTTGTGTGCACTCGCTTGTGTGCCTGAGTGTGTGCCTGTGCACCGTGTGCTTGCGGGAGCTCACAGAGGTCAGAAGAGGCATCAGAGCCAGGCGGTGGTGGCGCATGCCTGTAATCCCAGCACTCTGGGAGGCAGAGGCAGGCGGATTTCTGAGTTCGAGGCCAGCCTGGTCTACAGAGTGAGTTCCAGGACAGGGCTATACAGAGAAACTCTGTCTCGAAAAAACCGAATCCAAAAAACCAAAGAAGAAGAAGAGGAGGAGGAGGAGGAGGAGGAGGAGGAGAAGGAGGAGGAGGAGGAGGAGGAGGAGGAGGAGGAGGAGGAGGAGAAGAGGCATGAGATCCCCTGGAATTGGAGTGACAGATGGCTGTGAGCCGCCATGTAAGAGCTGGAATCAAACTATGTCCTCTGCAAGAGCAGCCAGCGCTCTTAACCATTGGGCCACCTCCAAGCCCATTTTTAAAAATAAATCTCTCTCTCTCTCTCTCTCTCTCTCTCTCTCCTTCCCTCGCTCCCTCCCTCCCTCCATCTATCTTGTCTTACTATGTAGTAGTTCTGGCCAGCTTGGAACTCATGTAGACCAAACTGACCTTAAACTCACAGGAATCCACTTGTCTCTGCCTCCCAAGTTCTAGAATTAAAGGTTGGTCCCACCATACTCAACCTTATTTAATAAGAAAAAGAAAAAGAAAAAGAAAAATGTCTGAGTGCCTTGCCTGCATATCTGTCTGGGAAGGTGCATATATGCCTGCATATCTGTCTGGGAAGGTGCATATATGCCTGCATATCTGTCTGGGCAGGTGCATATATGCCTGCATATCTGTCTGGGCAGGTGCATATATGCCTGCATATCTGTCTGGGAAGGTGCATATATGCCTGCATATCTGTCTGGGAAGGTGCATATATGCCTGCATATCTGTCTGGGCAAATGCATGCAGTGCCCACAGAAGCCAGAAGAGGACACTAGATCCTCTGGGACTGGAGTTAGAGATGGTTCTGAGCTAGCTTGTGGGCGCTGGGAACTGAACTGGAGTCCTCTGGAAGCACAGCCAGTGCCCTCAGCTGCTGAGCCGTCTCTCCAGAACATAAATCTAAAAGACGTCTGCGTTTGTGGATGTTATGGGAGGTGCTTGGGGGAGCAGAAGATGTCAGGTCCCTGGGAAGTGGAGTTAAGGACATGTGCAGGATACCCAGCTTGTTATTGGGGTGCTCGGCTCCAAACTCTGGACCTCATTCTTAGCGCCAGGTCTAAGACTGTGAAGTGGTCTCTCCAGGGTCAAAGCGCAAATATCATATTTGTAGAAAACTTAGATCAAATGACACCCTGCCTCAGAAAACAAGTAAGAATGGTATGGATAGGTTTTTTTTTGTTTTTGTTTGTTTTGTTTTTGTTTTTTTTGTTTTTGCTTTTTTTTTTTTTTTTTTTTTTTTTGGAAGAGCAAGGCCACCAAGAGATGTCCCTTTCATGCTCATAGATGGGACGAATGACAAGGTGAGGAGGTAAAGACCTTGGAGACCTTGAGCTTGGCCCCTTTGGAGAGCATCATCTGGCAGTGTCTCAATTAATGAAACACAGGGACTGGAGAGATGGCTCAGTAGTTAAGAGTGCTGCTGGCTGATCTTCCAGAGGACCCAAGCTTAGCTCCCAGCACCCACATGAAGCTTACAAAATACCCGCTAACTCCGGTTCCAAAGAATCTGATGCCACCTCTGGCACACACCCACACATAGGCACATAATTTAAAATTTAAAAAAATTCATGGGCTAGAGATGTGACTCCAGGATTTAGAGCATTGGCTGCATTTCCAGAGACTTCAGGGTCAAGTCCTGGCACCCACATGACAGCTTACAACCATCTGGAACTTTAATTCCATGGGATCTGATATTCTCTTCTGGCCTTTGAGGGCACCAGAAACTTACTTGATGCCCAGATGTACATGCAAACAAAACACCCGTGTATATTTAATGACAAAATGACAACAAAAGACGTAGCACTTGGGAGGCAGAGACAGGAGGATTTCTGTGAGTTCATGTCTGGTCTATATAGCAAGTTCCAGGACCGTTGACCATGTCTAGAGACACTTTTGATTGGCGCAACTGGAGGGTGGTTGCTATTGGCATCCAGTAGATGGAGCCTGTAGACGAACTAACAGCCTTACCATGCTTGGGACCGCATTGCCTCCGTGTGGACAAAGGGTCACCTAGCTGAGATGTCCGTGACTCTGCCGAGGCTGTGAAATCTGGGGCAGATTTCTGGTCAGCAACACAGGGAAGTAAGCTCTTGGTGCCGCCCACTCAGGGCCATCCTGGGAGGCTTCTGTCAGGCCTGCATGGTGACTGAGGGAGCTTAGCCTCTGCTGGAGCTCTCAGAGGATCGCAGAAGGTGCTGGCATCCAAGGGAACTGGACCTCACTGGGGGGCAGACTGGCGCAGTGAAGGTGCACCGTAACTCCCTTATTTTCCCGGAAGCTCCGTCCACGATCATTGCCCGGCACAGGGCATCATTTCATACCGACTGCAAACCCTGCTTAGAATCGCCATTCAAGTCCTCAGGGTCTGAGCTTGTTACTTGACAAGGACAGCAGGGAGTCGTACGCCCTACTTCATCCCCACCGCCATTGCTACGGCAAGCATCTCTAAAGAAGACAGCTACCCCAAGACCAGCCACATGGTGTTGTGAGGCACTCTGTCCCAAGTCCAGCCAGCCGCTGTCATCTTCATCAGCGTGACTATGATTGTTTGCAATGGATTCCCAAGATGGGGGGCCTGTTGATATGGCCTCAGAGAAGAAAGAGTCGTGGAAGGTCTTTGGATCCTCACCTAGGTCTCAGCCACCCTCACCTGTACGTCGTAGCTCGCTGGTTGTGTTTCTGCCAATGGCATGTGGTCTTGGGAAGGACCGCAGTGTATAAAGTGTGGAAGGTTAGTCACAAGGTGGGTTCATCTGTGTGGCTTCCAGGAAGTTGTCATCCATGCTAGGGTGAGACGCATTTATTCTCAGCTACGCATTTATTTTGGAGTCACCCACTGTGTTGACAAGTCTTAGGTCAACTTGACACAAGCTAGAGTTATCTGAAAGGAGGGAACCTCAGTTGAGAAAATGTCTTCAGAAGGCATTTCTTTAAATAATGATTGATGGTGGAGGGCCCAGACCATGGTGGGTGGTGACATCCCTGGGCTGGTGATGGTCCAGAGTTCTATAGGAAAGAGGACCGAGTAAGCAGTGCCTCTCCATCGGCTCTTGCGTCCGGGATCCTGTGGTTGAAGTTCCTGTCCTGACTTCCTTCAGTGAGCTGTGTGGAAGGGTAGGCTGAATGGAGGAGCCCTTTCTCCCTAACTTGCCTTCCAATCTTGGAGTTTCATCACAGCAATGGTAACCGAGTTAGCCATGTTCCTGCAACTAACTCCTCACATGCAGATAAACCCAGTAAACCCATCGGTTCACCAAGTTGGACTTTGGTGGAATCGTACCTCAAGTCTCCCATTGGGGTCTCTCTTACCCGGGATGAGTACATGTTTGTCAGTGTCATAAATTTGAAAAGTTCATACAACATATGGCAGGAGGGAGGCAAGTTAAGACAGACGGACAGACACCCGAAGCTGGCAGAAGTTCAATCAGAAGGCCATGGGAGTCGTGACTACATATCAAACTGCCTCCTCCATCAGACTAAACGCCAACCCCGAAGGTGGGGCGCAGCCTTCATCAGACTAGGAGCCTGTAAGTTTTTGAAAAATTCAATCAAAGAAGAACCTAGTAGCACATTGCTGTAGCCTGGCATCTGGGAGGCTGAGGTGGGAGGATCTTGTCTGTGGCGTCCATTTATGGATTTGTTTCATTTGTGTGTGGGCCAGAGCATATGTCCCAAGGCCGGGCAACAACCTGCAGGTGTGGGTTCTCTTCTTCTGCCCTGTGGATCTTAGGGATTGAACTCAGGTCATCATGCTTCGGGGCAAGCACCTTCGCCTTGATGGCAAGGATCCTGTTTTTGAAGCCTAAGTCACATAGTGAAACCCAGCCTCTAGATCAAACAGTAAGAGTACCGCCCCCTAATCCCCTAAGTCTAGTTATCTGTTAATAGACCGTGCTTTATTTCAAACACCTCACACACTTTTTGTTGTGGTAGGAACAGTGAATATGAATACTATGTTTTTGTTGTTTGTTTATTTTTTAGACAGGGTCTCATGTAGAGCCAGGCTGCCTTCAAACTCCCTATGTAGCCAAGGAGATCTTCGACCCCAGAGCCTTCTGCTTCTACGTCCTGGGTGCTCAGATGACAGGTCTGTCTTCACACTGGTTTGGGGGATAGAACTAAGGGTTTTATGTTTATTTTAAGTACTCTCACTCTGCCAGCTTAATTATACCCAATCCCAACTTTAGGTGATTAAAAAGAAGATGTCTTTTTAATTATGTCTATGTGTACCTGAGTGCAAATGCCCACAGAGGGTAGAGATATTGCATCTTCTGGAGTTAGAGGCAGTAGTTAGCTGCCCAACACTTGGGTCCCCTATAAGAGGCGTGTGGGCGCCTAGCTGCCGAGCCATCTCTCCAGCCCCACTCCCAGTGATTTTTTTTTAAAGATTTATTTATTTATTTTATGTATATGAGTACACCATTGCTCTCTTCAGACACACAAGAAGAGAACATCAGACCCCATCATAAATGGTTGTGAGCCACCATGTGGTAGCTGGGAATTGCACTCAGGACCTCTGGAAGAGCAGTCAGGGCTCTTAACCGCCGAGCCCTCTCTCCAGACCCACTCCCAGTGATTCTTTTTTTTTGGGGGGGGGGACAGTTTAGAGACAGGGTTTCTCTGTGTAACCCTGGCTGTCCTGGAACTCACTCTGTAGACCAGGCTGGCCTCAAACTCAGAAATCTGCCTGCCTCTGCCTCCCAAGTGCTGGGATTAAAGGCATGCGCCACCACTTCCTGGCTCCCAGTGATTCTTTTTCTTTTCTTTCTTTTTTTTTTTTTTTTATTTTTCAGTGTCATTTATTATTATTTGTAAGTACACTGTAGCTGTCTTCAGACACTCCAGAAGAGGGCATTAGATCTCATTACAGATGGTTGTGAGCCACCATGTGGTTGCTGGGATTTGAACTCAGGACCTTCAGAAGAACAGTCAGTGCTCTTAACCACTGAGCCATCATCTCTCCAGCCCGCTCCCAGTGATTCTTAAAACTATTATTACATTATAATCCGGGAACCAATGGTTTTGTGGATAGCTGGATCTCCAGAGCTCAGAGGAAACCGAGATGCTGTTTCAGAAAACTTGAGAGGTGTGGGGTCTCCTTCAAGCCTAAACATGCAGGGGTCAAGTTACTAGCCTGTCACAGAAGCTAGGAGGCAAAGTCTAGGGGCCTTTGTCCTCAGAGTAGTCTGGCTCCTGCACCTCTCTCAGGCTGAGGGTGAGGGGCGGAGCTGAGCCACACTCCTCCTCTGCTGCCCCCACCCTGTCCCCCAGCTTCTCAGCTGCTCCTTCACGCACTGTTTCCAGCCCACCCATCCTGGATGTGACGGTAGCCAGGCTCTATCCAAGTGGCTTGCTCTGTGTCTTAGGACCTGATACTTCAGGACTAAGAAGGCTGCCTCTCTAGGCCTGAGAGAGATTTTCTCTGTTTCCTAAGGTTTCCCCTATCTTTAGTGGCTGATGGGCTTTTACACAAACCCCTGGGCAGACAGCTATGATGGAGAGGTATGGGCTATCCCAACCCACACCAACACTTCAGTGAAATAAAAGAGGAAAGCCAACTGCCTATTCTTCCCCTAACAGCCTGAGAAAGAAGTGAGCTCTTTACTCTCAGATCATCCAGCCTGATAAGAGAGATCCCGGTCCGAGGCCTTAGCGGGACAAGGCCCCATTTCTGAAGGAAGGGCAGGCTGCGTGCCTACCTGAGTAGTTCAGCATGCTGAAGGCTGTCTATCAGATGAACACCTAGAACAGCTAACACACAGCACAGTACTTGACAGTTGAAGGTTCTTGGTGGAGGGCGGGGTGGGGGTGGGGTGGGGAGCAGAGACCACCCCTCCCCCACCCAGAACTCTCCAATGCAGAGGGGATCCTGTCTTTAGTCAGGGGCAATGGTTTAACTGCTGCCTGACTCTCCTCCTCATTTGGCTCTTTGGCCCTGGCCCGTCTGATCTGCCAGAATTAAGGCCTGTCCTTACTGGGGCAGGGGGACAAGCACCCAGCTGGGGCAAGTCCCTCCCTTTCAATCTACTATCCCCGGAAGCTGTTACTTCTATACTTTCAGCCTGAACTTTTATCCTGAAAAGTTTTCTATTTACAAAAAAGCCATGATCTCACATCTTCCTGGGTTATGTCTTCATGTCTTACTCCCACCACACACCTTTTTTGTTTGTTTGTTTTGTTTTTGAAAACATGTAGCCCAGGCTAGCTTCAAACTTGCTACAAAGCTAAGACCTTGATCCTCCTTGTCTTTACCTTCCAAGTGCTGAGATTATGGACATATGTTACCCTCTCCTCCTCCTCCTCCTCCTCCCCCCCCCTCCTCCTCTCCCCTCCTCCTCTTCTCCTCCTCCTCCTCTTCTTCCTCCCCCTCCTCCTCCCCTCTCTCTTTCTATTCCTTCCTCTCTTCCTCTTTTTCTCTCCTTCCTTTCCTCCTCCTCCAGTGTGAGTAGAAGCCCATTTGCCAGGGTACATGTGAGAATCAGAGGACAACTTTTTAGAGCATGTTCTCTTCTTCCACCATGGGTCTCAGGGCTTGAACTCAGATAATTTTTAGAAATGCTTTTTACCTGGTGGGCTGTCTCCGGGCCCCTGACTTTCCAGATCTTGAGTGCTGGGCTCACAGGTGTGCACTACTGTTCTGGCTGGTTTTGTGTGTCAACTTGACACAGGCTGTTGTTATCACAGAGAAAGGAGCCTCCCTTGAGGAAATGCCTCCAGGAGATCCAGCTGTGGGTCATTTTCTCAATTAGGATCAAGCGGGGGTGGGGGTGGGGGGAAGTCCTAGCCCCTTGTGGGTGGTGCCATCCCTGGGCTGGCAGTCTTAGGTTCTGTAAGAAAGCAAGCTGAGCAAGCCAGGGGAAGCAAGCCAGTAAGGAACATCCCTCCATGGTCTCTGCATCAGCTCCTGCTTCCTAACCTGCTTGAGTTCCAGTCCTGACTTCCTTTGGTGATGAACAGCAATGTAGAAGTGTAAGCTGAATAAACCCTTTCCTCCCCCAACTTGCTTCTTGGTCATGATGTTTGTGTAGGACTAGAGACCCTGACTAGGACACACACCACACTGATTTCATGCCTTGCCGGGGATTGGATCCATGTCTCTATGCGTGCTATGAGCGCTGCCAGTGGAGACGCATTCTCTGCTCTGTTCCCATTTTATAGGTGAGGATCAGGGGCGTGATGCCATTTTTTTATCTTATTTTATTTTATCTTTTGGGTTTCTGAGAAAGGGTTTCTCTGGCCATCCTGGAACTCACTTTGTAGACCCAGCTGGCTGTGAACCCATCCTCTGCCTCCCAAGTGCCACTACTCCTGGTAGGTATGATACTATTTGCTAAGGGTCACTCAGCAAGTAAGAGGCTGAGCCAGGATTTGAACCTAAAGTCAAAGCCCTCGCCTATTATCCTATAGACGGAGGAAAGGGGAGAGAGCAGGTGGCTCCAAACCACCAAACCACTTCCCTTCCTCCTTCCTTCCTTCCTTCTTCCCTCCCTCCTTCCCTCCCTTTCTCCCTTCTCTCTCTTTCTCTCCCTCTTCTTTCTCCTCCTGAGACAGGGTTTCTCTGTGTAGCCCTGGCTGTCCTGGAATTCCCTCTGTAGACCAGGCTGGCCTGGAACTCAGAGCTCCTCCTGCCTCTGCCTCCCAGGCACATGTCGCTACCACCCAGACCCTTCCTCTTTTCTATGCCTGTAGCCAGCAGAAGGATAATAGGTCATGAAGACTCTTAAGTTTCTTGAAGGACCTAGACCAGAGGCAAGCACTGTTTGCTAAGTACTACTACTGAGTCTTCCCCGCTGGCCTGAACGCTGTTTGATGCCGGGACTTAGGCCTTAGGTGGGTTTAGGCCTTCTCCATCGTAGCCTTTCATCCTGGGGAGGGGCTCTCCTCAATACCCTGCATGGACTGTTTGAATTTACCTCACTTCCTGTCCCTAAGCATTAGATCATGAAGCCCCCCAGGAGACTCCCTGTGGTAGAGCCAGGAGACCCCCAAGCACACCTTAGTTTGGGGAAACATGCTGTGTAGGTGGCCCAGGCCAGGGCTGGGTATGTCTGGATCACACTGGGCAGACAATAGGATTTTCCAGGTAATGTGTGCTAAGGTAAGGCCTGAAATAAAAAACAAAAACCAAATGCCTGCTCTGGCTCCCCAGTTCCTGCTCATCTGGGAGCTGTGCCCTGCCCCCAATCCTGGGCCCCGCAGCTGCCCTGGCATCCCTGCTGGATGGCCAGTACTTGGAGAGATGCCACCTGGGAGTTCAGCTTCATGAAATCTTCAGATCTGAGTTTACGTGGAAAGTGGACCAGCCACTCTATCAAGTCTGTGTACCTGTGGTGAGGATGGTATCACCATTGCTAAGGAGGGATCTCGTACTGTCTGTCCCTGGTGACATTTTCACTGGGGTCTTTGTGCCCTCCACTGCCTGTCCTCTTGCTGTCTCTGCTGGCTTTTTGGTGCCTGTTTTTTTTGGGTTTTTTTTTGTTTTTTTTTTTTTGTTTTTTTAGATAATTATTTATTTTATATATGAGTACACTGTAGCTGTCTTCAGACACACCAGAAGAGGACATCAGATCCCACTTTAGATGGTTGTGAGTCACCATGTGGTGGTTTCCGGGAATTGAACTCAGAACCTATTGAAAGTGCAGTCAGTGCTCTTAACCTCTGAGCCACCTCTCCAGCTCTATCTTTCTGTCTCCATTTATATATATTTATTATATATTTATATATTATAATAATACTAATATATATATATATATATATATATATATATATATATATATATATATATATATTTCTCCCTCTCCTGGATTCTTCTTTCTGAGTAGTCTACAATTATTTTCACATTTTCTGTTGAAGGATTGAAAACTCTCCAGGCGGTGGTGCACACCTTTAATCTTGGCACTTGGGATGCAGAGGCAGGCAGATGAATCTCTTTGAGGCTAACCTAGTCTACAGAGTGAGTTCCAGGACAGCCAGAACCACATAGAAAAACCCTGTCCCAAACAAACAGGATGAAAAACTGGTCAGTGGAGGCTAGAGAACAATATGTGGGGCTGGTTTTAAAGGTCACCTGGCCGCGCAATCCTGATTCAACTGAGGAAGCAAGTCCAGAGGCTTTCTGGCTCCGGCTGCACACAATGCATTGTGGGTATATGCACGCTGCGCCCTTGCCGAGTGACCTACGGAAAAGCCCTTAGAGGTGAGTTGGGTCTTGAGGAGGGCGAGGAAGGTTAGAGAATGGGCAGCCCCGTGGATGGCCACCCTGAGGCGCTAGGGAGGACCTCTTCCTAAATCCACTTGGAGCGATGAATCTACAGCTTTTCTCTCCTGATCTTTGTCTCTTAGGTATTCTTGGAGTTTAGAGCACAGGGCTGGTGTAAGGTGACAGAGCAGAGGCTCTTCCTGATGACCCCTCTTTAATAAAGCAGAACCTCACTCCGGGACTGCAAGGAGGTCCTCCTGGGAGGACGGAGGATGAGGTTCCAGGGTGGGACCTCCAATCAGACACAAACTCACAGCTTTTGTTTTTATTTTAAAGGAAAACAAAAACAAAAAAACCAACAAACCCAGTGCAAAACCCCATTTTCCAGTGTCAGCCATGCCCCCCTCCCCCCGGGGTCAACCCCTGGCTCAGGCCAGACTCTCCCCCCCACTGTGCACCCCTCCCTTCTCCTGCCTCCCACAGGGCTGCAGGTTCCACGGCCCTGGAGGCCCAGATCCAGGGGCAGTGAAGGGGAGGGAAGAGACTGGGTGGCAGCTCCTGATCTTCTTGCTTTCCCCAGGCCTCCAGCCTCGGCTCTAGGAACCCACCTTGGCTCTCATTAACCCTTTCCTGGCCACGCTACTGGGTGGTGAGGCTGATCTGGGGGAATTCCCTCCACACCCCTCTTTGCCCCGGGGCCTGCTCGGGGCTGTCCTCACTGAGGTTGGGGGGCTCCCTCTCTCCCTCCATGGTGGGAGAGAGTGGTGAAATCCCCAGGTTTAAATACCTTAATGAAAGCGGGGGATGGGGTAGGAGGAGGGGGCTTTAGTTCTAATAAATTATTAGCGTTTTGTATTTTAGTGTCCGTGGGGGTGGGGGGAGGGGCAGGGCGTGGCCTCCAGGGCCCCTCCCTCCCCTTACTGGTGAATCTCATTCTCTATGAGGCTGTCCTCGCATGACTGGAAGTCTGTGTCCGTGAGGCCATCAGGCGGCATCAGCAACTCCTCATCTTGGGAGGAGGACGATGGAGGCTCATCGCCTGAGCTCCCAGGAGCCCCGTCTCCGTCCCCGTCCCCCTCTGAGTCCTGCAGCACCTGAGCGATGTATTTCTGAAGGGAAAGGAATAAGGGCAAGGTGACTGACTAGCTGCCCACGTGGGTTGGTAGGTGGGAGCAGGTAGGACCTGCTTGCAGCATAGTGGGCAGGGCCCCGGGGACGGAGTGGGGAGGAGTTCTGGAATCCACAGCCATGAGATCCGGTAAAGGCTGGCTTTTGTGGAGGACTACCAGGATTGAGTCTCTGCAGGTCAAAGCCTCCCCAACCCCCACCCCCGCCCCAACCCTAGGCCGAGGAGTAAGACACTCACCGCAGATTTGGGGACAGCGCCAGCAGTGGGGGGCCGTCCATTACTTCTGGAACTCACGGCATCTGTCTCTGTGTGTTCAATCTTAAGGGGTCCATGGAAAGGGGAGGAAACGTTCCTGTCTTTAGCCCCATCATGCCCCAACACCCTTGCCCCCCCTCGGCCCTGTATGCCACCCCCACAGAGAACGTGGGCCCTCAACCATAGCCCGGCACCTTTCTCCTGCCCCATACCTTGTAGTTGTGGGCACTGAGGTATTTGAAGTGTCCGAAGCAGACGTGGCAGAGACAGATGACGATGGTGATTACCAGAACGACGAAGGTGAACATAGACGTGGGGGCTAGGAACCCTGGGGTGGGGAGGACGCAGGGGTTACCGCCTCCTCCTTCAAGGGGCTACCCGCGGGCGTCCTCCAAGGGGCTCACTACCTCTGGCTCCTTTATCCCCTCCATATGACTTCACTGGGAGGGGATACGACCCTCGGCATTCTCTACCTTGTGGCCCTTCTGTCCCTGCCACCGGACCCGAGCGGGATGGTGGCGCTCACCCGTGCGCATGGTGGAGAAGAAGAGCAGCCAGAAGAGGCAGAGGATGGGCGCCGCCACCACCTGGTTCACAGCCCCCGAGTGGATCTTCTTGTCCAGTTTGGCCGGCAAGTAGGCGTAGTAGAGATTGTACCTGTCTACCAGGTGCTTCAGCAGCATGTACATGAGGCCTGAGGAAAGCCAATGGCCCTGACCTCGGAACCAGCGCCCACAGGCCTCGTGTGCCAACCACGGGCTGTGCTGGCCGAAGGGCTGGTCTCTGCTCCTGCCCTGTCCCTTCCCTCAGCTCCGGCACAGGGCAGTGCTCCCTGTGCCGCCATAACCGGAAGCTGCAGCTTCTCCATGTCTATCCTTTTGCCCAGCAGTCTCCCCTCCCCCCCCATGATGGCCACCAGAGAGCCATTCATTTAGATGAGCGAGAAGCCTTTGGAACCCATCTTACGTTGTCCTACCCCGGTCCCTAAATAGCTGGGTGTAAACTAAAGGGCAAGTTCTACTTCCCGAAGCCGAGGAGCTGTAAACATGGGCGGAGAGGTTAGTTTGAGAGTCTGGAGCCTTCAACAGAGGGTTGGTAAGGAGTTAGGATGCTACTGGGGAAGGTAGAGGCTATTGAGGGATCATGGCTGATGAGAAACTTAGCTGAACACCTTCTTAGAGGAAGAGAGACCTGCCCAAGTTACATGGCTTGCCTGCACTGGGACATTGCCCATTGAGGTACAAGGACCTAGCCCACGCTGGAATTCAAGGGGTTTTCTTGAATTTTGAAATCTGGGTACAAGTGTCGATGTTGGTATAGGAATGTGTGTATATGTGTCTAACAACTCAGAGGGAGGAATGTTCACATATGTCGGGAGAAAGGACTCAATGTCAGGAAATACTGCTGGGGTGGGCGGCCTGACCCAGAGACCAGGCACGGCAGGTGAGCCAACTCTTGACAGAACTGCTCTCCCCCTCTTCCCCAAGGCCCGGCCCTAGACTGAGCCAGGAACCAGGCGGGAGGCCGAGGGGCCGGTCTCCCAGCCGGGGCCCTGTCCAGTCAGGGTGGCCTGCCTTACTAGAGTGGAGCGGGTAAGGCCCTGGGTTCCCCCGAGCAGGGCCCAGGTCCCGGCGCGGCGGTGCCTACCGAAGGGCACGATGATGGGGCAGGTGATACTGTAGGTCATGACCACCGTGAAGACGCACATCATCCAAGCGTAGGCTGCGCCAAACTGGAACTCGTAGGCCTGATGCTGGGGGGGACATGGGCAGGAGGGTGGCTCAGGGTGGGGGGGACAGGCTGCAGGGATGCAGGGCAGGCAGGAGGTGGCCAGGAACTCTATCTAGGACTGGGGATGAAGCCATCGGGAGTGAGGGACCTAATGTGGGGGTGATGCAGGGGACAGCAAAGCAGGTGGGAGGAGGGGGCTGTGGCTGTGAGGGAGGCCAGGCAGGGCAGTGATGGGACATGGGCAGGTGGGGGCAAAAATTGAGCAGACTAGGGGACAGGTTCTCCAGCGCCCTCTTGTGGAACGGGGGTAGAGGGACCCTAGATCAAATGAGCTACACACCTCTCCCAACTCCAAGCACATAACACTATGCTCTTAGAATTCAAGGGCCTCCTAATCACCTATGTCCACCCACAGCTATATGTGTGGGAAAACTGGGGCTTCAGATGGGAACTACAGTCCCTAAGTCCCAGCATCCTTACACCCACCACCCGAGCCTGACTGCTGCTGTTTCTAGTTCGGCCACCAGAGGGCGCTGTGCGTGTTGCCGCTGCCCTAGGCGGCCATACCCGCTTCACGTTGCGTCTTTCAGCGGCGGAGCGCGCCAGGCAGAGCCGGATCATGTACATGAGTAGGCCTGGGATGCGCAGCAGGTCCATGGCGTTACCGATAAAGGCTGAGGCAATGACGTAGTTCACGAAGAAAGCGCCGTTGTCGGGTAGGAACACACACCTAAGGGCAGCAGGTGCTCCAGCACTGCACCCTCGGGGTGACCCGGTCACCCCAGGTCTGTCTGCCCACCGCTAGCACGACAGCACCCCATGCTCTCACCCTCTGTTGCCTCCTCTACAGGTACACCCCCAGCTCAGACCCCCAATACCTGTGCCCTAATCTTGCCACAGTATGAACCCCAGAATATCAAAATAACAAAGCCAGCCCAGAGACCTCCCTAGATGGCATGCCCTGTAAACATCCGAGGAGAGAGTTCAAGGCCACCAAAGGCTACCAGCACGTGCAGCAAAGAACTGCTGAGACCTCCACAGAGAATCTCAGTGGCACTCTCAGAGACCTCCAGGAATGTAAGCCCCAGAGAACTGGGCACGTTTTCCCGACTGTGGTTCTCCCACAATAGAGAAAGCCTCAGACTCCTTCCCTACCAGCTTTAGAAACCCTCAGGTATCTTTGGTGTGTGTGTGTGTGTGTGTGTGTGTGTGTGTGTGACAAGAACCAGAGAGTTCCTAAGTCCAAGATGATCCATCAAGACAACTCCGTCCAGACAACCCTGGAGTTGGAGCCCATGAGAGCCACAGTCTGCGTCCGAGCTAGTCCCCAACAGGGGTCCTCACCTGCTGCATTAGCACCCTCAGCTCTGCGCCCAGTTGTTGATCTAAGAGAGCTCAGTAGATAAAGGTTCTAGTGACCCCCAGGGATACTCTGGGAGTCCCCAAGTCACCCCCAGATAATGACCAAGTTCCCACTACAAATACCTCCCCCATTTCCTTAGAGAAATTCAAGACTCCTACAGCGGTCCTAGAAGAAGGGCCCGAGTCCCTCAGAACCCTTACATGTGAGCTCTGAAGACTTAAATCTACCTTGAGCTGTTCAGGTGCACTCCCGGTCAAGAGCCCCAACACATTTCATCCCAGGACACACCCGACACCCTGGGGCTGTCTATTGGAAAACCCAGGAGGCTCATGACGTTAATCCCACCCCTTACAGTGGAAGCTTGTGACATCCACCCTCGTTATTTTTCTCTTTCCCCAAGTGTCCTGGTCACTCACTCAAACCGAATAGCTGCTTCAGCCAGGAATTTCTTGTCAAAGAGCCAGCGGAAGAAGAGGTCTAGGCTGCAGGAAGAAGATGGGAGTCGGCGCGGGGCAGGGCGCCCACGCAGAGCGTCTGAGCCGGCGTGGGGCAGGGGGCGTGGGGCAGGGCGCCCGCGCAGAGCGTCTGGCACGAGCCTCTGGGGGAAGCCTGGGACAGGTAGGCGCCCAGTAGCTCTCTTCCTATCATGTGCACCCACCCCGGCTCCCTGGCACCCCGTCGGTCCCCATGCTCACCTGCTCAGCCCCAGCGAGGGCAGAAGCAGCACCATGAAGATGAGAAAGGTGTAGCACTTGTGCATGGTCGTCCTGTTCTCTCCGGAGCTGGGAGGGCAGCGGCAGAGCAGAGGCAGAGGTCACAGCAGGCCAGCGCGCACCATCCCAGCGCCCCGGGCAGGGAACCTTCAGAGCATAGGGCTGCCCCGAGCGAGACGCGGTGGGTGGAGGGTGGGCAGCTCACCGTGTCCAGTGCGCTTCGAAGAAAGCGGAGTAGTAGACGATGGTGGGGAGCAGGGCCGAAAAGCACCACAGCAGTAGTGTAGGGAAAAACTGGGTGATGATGGGGTTCTGTGGGGGCACAAGAAGTGTCAAGCAAGGACGGACAGGTGGGCGGGCCTAAAAGTTTACAACACTTTGAAGGCCGGAGGCTAGGGTTGTGGGAAGGACTTCCAGGTGAATGAAGCTGATGTTGAGCTTCTACACACCTACTGTGTGCCAAGCACTTGTACACATTCTACATACTAAGCCTCACGACCATGAAACTGGCTCATTTTCCCAACGTGTCAGCTGAGGAAGCAGAGACTCGGCGGTCTGGCCAGCTGGAGAGCAGTGGGGATGTGGTTTGGACTGGGTCTGCATCTTATCTACAGAACTTCTGAGAGCTGGACTTGACAGCAGCATACTCTGAACACGGCAGGAGGACGAGGGGGCCAAGCGGCCATGGGTGCACCGAGCCGTCATCTGAGCAGCCTGGAGCCTCTTGCCATAAGAGGCTCTGAATGTACGTGTGAATGGCAAGGGGACAGTTCAAACCTTCCATTTCTCAGAGAAAGCAGAAAAGGGAGCTTACCCAAGGCTCTGCGCCCTCCTGGGGTGTGTGCGTGTGTCTAGGAAGTGTAAACCCTAGGGTGGCCTTTCCTGCGCAGGGCGTGGTGGGTTGGGGTAGCGGACCCTGTCCTTAGGAAGCATCCGGGGAGGGCTAGGCTGGAGCACCCAGAGTCACGACTATGCTAGGAATGAGAGGGATGCTGCCTGGCGCTGACGCTCATGGAGGGCTGGGCGGGCACTCACATTGAGGTACTCCACCGGCTTGGTGACGTTGAACTTGTCCATGGTGGTGATGATGATGGCCGGGGTGGTGAGGAAGAAGAGCAGGATGAAGAGGACCACATTGATGACCAGGCAGCGGAGCCACCAGATGAAGCCTCGGATGGAGAGGTGTTCCCTGGGGAGGCGGGGACAGGCCACTCTGAAGACTCTGGACTGACTGGTCTCTGGCCACATCCACCCTCTCCCTCCCCACTTTGCTGGAAACAGCCCCCCAGTCTGTAAGAAGCCCTGTTGCAGCTCCCGTGGCTCACCAATAGATGTTCTGAGGGTCGGGGGCATAGGTCACGGTCCAGTTGGAGATATGCAGCGCCTCACTGCAGGAGGAGGCTCGCGGCTCTCCGCGGCAGGCACAGCCCTGGCATTTACACACGTTGAAGTCCTTTAGGATGCTGGGGGAACAGGGACTTGTTACTTTGGCCCCAATTGGGGTCCACAGTGGGGAGTCCAGGGTCATGTGAGAGGGAGAGGGCCAGGGGTGACAGGCGGGTGGGGCGGGGGCGGGGAGCTCACATGGCTGTGATGGTCTCATTGTGGAAGGTGACGAAAGCCATGCCCAGAGGCTTCTCGTTCACCTTCTCCTTCTCCCGCCTGTAGTCTTCCTTCAGCCTCTGCTCCAGCTTGGTGTAGTACTCGATGGCCTCCACCTGCAGGGCCAGGGCTCTGCTCAGAGCTGGGAGGCGCCCACGGCAGCAGCCGGGATCAGCCCGTGCCCGTGGAAGCTTTTTCATATGCTTGAGTCACTCTGTCCCTGTTCTAACCTCACAAGGTGGGCACAGTGCGGAAGCCAAGGGGCAGAGCAACTAAGGAACTCATCAAAAGTGGAGGGGGGCCGGGCGTGGTGGCGCACGCCTGTAATCCCAGCACTTGGGAGGCAGAGGCAGGCGGATTTCTGAGTTCGAGGCCAGCCTGGTCTACAGAGTGAGTTCCAGGACAGCTGGAGCTACACAGAAAAACCCTGTCTCGAAGGAAAAAAAAAACCAACACAACCCAACAACAATAACAACAACAAAACAACAAAACAAACAAACAAACAAACAAATAACAAAAAAGTAGAGGAGGCTGGAGAGATGGCTCAGCGGTTAAGAGCACTGGCTGCTCTTCCAGAGGTTCTGAGTTCAATTCCCAGCAACCACATGGTGGCTTATAACTATCTGTAATGGGATCTGATGCCCTCTTGTGATGTGTCTGAACACAGCTACAGTGTACTCATATACATAAAGTAAATAAATATAATAATAATAATAATAATAATAATAATAATAATAATAATAAAGCGGAGTGTGACTCTGAACTTCTGATCCTCCAGCCTGCGCCTCCTGGGTGTTGGGATTACAGACATGTGCCGTCGTGGATGATCAAACCCATGGCCTTGTATGTGCTAAGCCAGCACTGAATGACATACCCAGCCCCTGCCCCCTGCTATGCTCACCTAGTCTACGGTTTTAAAAGCTAGCACAAGCTGGGCTGTGGTGGCGCACGCCTGTGATCCCAGCACTCTGGGAGGCAGAGGCAGGTAGATTTCTGAGTTCGAGGACAGCTTGGTCTACAGAGTGAGTTTCAGGATAGCCAGGGCTATGCAGAGAAACCCTGTCTCAAAAAAACAAATCCAAAAAAGCCAATAAGTAAATAAATAAATAATAATAAAGCTAGCACAAACAGGACAAAGGGAACGGTGAGAACAGGGGCTTCAGGCTGACAAGATGGAGAAATGGCTCTCACAAGCTGTTCCCTGGCTCCCACACATGCCCATGGTACACCCCCCCACATAAAAATAAATAAATATTTAAAAAGTAAGATTTGGGGTTTCATGGACTCCAGAGGCAGCTGGAGGCTTGCTGGGGTGGGGTCCGTGTCTTCTTTCTCTGGGAGTCTCTTTATCTGTGGGTCTACTGCCTGCCACACTTGTTGGTCCTGGGGTGGGACTGGGACTACCCCAGCCGGGGTGGGACTCCGGGCACCCAGCAGCCAGCCCACAGTACCTGCTCGCAGCCTCGAACTACACAGCAGCAGAGGTGGCCGCACGGCTTGGGGTTGATCATGGTGGGTACATTTTCCTTGCTCTGCAGGTTCGTGAAGTAGAGCTTTCCCCGCTCAGCCTTCTTCCTGTGGGATCGGGGGTGGGGGTGGGGCAGTCACCCACTGCTCAGTGGGGGGGGGGCTGGTTGGGGTGGGGAAGGTAAGCACGCTTGCGGGGGTGGGGGGTGGGCGGGGGGAGGCGGGGCGACACAAAGAACCCAAAGCTTCTTAAACTGGGGGCCACAATGTGGGGTCGCATAATTGAATGTGACGGTCATGAAAAAAAATCAGGCAATGGCCGAAAGTTTCTGAAGGTGCAACAACCATAGATTAATTCAAAATAAACGCTTCGTGGATCTGAGGTGTTTCTGGTCGAGCCCGTCTGTACTGCAGCAAGCAGCTCCACGGCAGCCTTGGGTAAGGATGCGCCACCCGCACAGTTTGTGTGGCCTATGCCACCAAGCTGGCAACTGTTGCCAGAAACATCCTGGCTCAGGGTCAAGACCGTGTTAATGAGTTGCAGTGAATTTGCCATATATACAAAGCTGTTTGCTCTTGCAGAAAATGATGGTTTAATTATGGAAAACAATGAGTTAATATTTTCCTACCGTCATTTCTCTCTGGTATTGGGTATGGCATACGCGTTCACCTTGGGAGTACACTTCCATCTTCTGCGTGCTATGTCTGTGCATGGGTGTGTGAGTGTTCATGTGTGCGTGCAAATGTATATGCATGCGTGTATGTATACACGGAAGCAAGGTTGACATGCATTCCTTGATTGTTCTACAAGTTAGATTTTGTTTGGGTTGCTTTTGTTTCGTTGTCTGTCTGAACAGCCCTGGCTGTCTTGGAACTTACTATGTAAAGCAGGCTGGCCTTAAGTCAGAGCCACCTGCCTCTGCCTCTCAGTGGGCCACGGAGTCACTGCAGCTTAGTTTTTGAGGCAAGGTCTCTCACTGAATCTGGAGCTCATAAATCCAGCCAGGCCAAAGGAGTCTCAGGGATCACTGTCTCTGCCCCCAGCCACCAGGGTTCTAGGTGTACATGGGGGTTTACCTGAAAGGTGGGGACCCCAACACAGGTCCTTACTCTGTGTGACAAATGCTGCAGACACTGACCCATTTTTCCCAGCCAGGTCTTTTCATTAAATAATAAAATATTAAGATTATATGGAGGGTGGGGTAGAGAGATGGCTCAGCAGTTAAGAGCACTGACTGCTCTTCCAGAGGTCCTGAGTTCGATTCCCAGAAGCCACATGGTGGCTCACAACCATCCATAATGGGATCCGATGCCCTCTTCTGGTGTGTCTGAAGAGAGCTACAGTGTACTCATATACATAAATAAATCTTAAAAAAAAAAAAGATTATATGAGGACTAAGGAGTGTTTACAAAATGAGTGTGTATACACACCTGCACGCATATACACTTGCGGAGGCCGGAGGTACAGTCCTCCTCCTGGCTGCCTGCCTCCTCTGAGGTAGGGTTTCTTGTCTTTGTCTCACCGACACTGAGGTTACGAGTGTGTGCTAAGACACAACATTTTTACCTGCCTGCTGGGGAATGACCTGAAGGCAAGTTCTTTGCCAACTCGGCCAGCCTGCCAGCCCCAGGAATTTTTAAAAATTTCTTTCTTTTTTTTTCTGAGGGATGGGGGTGGGACAGTATTTCCTCGATGTAGCCTTGGCTGCCCAGGAACTCAATCTGTAGAGCAGGCTGGCCCCAGACTCGAGAGATCTGCATGCCTCTGCCTCCTGAGTGTGTGCACCACCACCGGGCTAAAAGAAATCTTATGATTTATACTCATTAATGTTAGGCTTGAGCCGGGCATGGTGGTGCACGGCTTTAATCCCAGCACTCTGGAGGCAGAGGCAGGCTGATTTCTGAGTTCAAGGCCAGCCTGGTCTACAAAGTGAGTTCCAGGACAGCAGGGCTACACAGAGAAACTCTGTCTTGAAAAAAAACCAAAAAAAAAAAAAAAAAAAAAAAAAAAAGTTCGGCTTGTATTCCTATTTAGGAGCCTACAGGCCTGAGGTCATGTAAAATTTCTCAGCTGGGAAGGGCTTTGTCCTTGGAGCAGAAAAGACCTAAGAAGGCTTGCTTTAGCTGGGTCCCCAAGGGCAGGAGCCATCTGTTAGTGTGCTTCTTTAGTCTGTATGGCTCAGTCAGTTCCATCCAAGGGTCTCCTTACCCATTTCCAGAGAGCCAATTCTTTTTATAGTCTGCCATAAATTTCTTGTATAGTAGCTAAAGAGTTATGTCCAAACCAGAAGGGACTGTAGACCCTTCCCTCTTGCAACATATACTAAGCAACAGAGACTCCCAAGGTCTAGTCATATTCAAAATGCCCCCAAAACCATATGAAAGGGGAGCCCTGTCCCCACGAGGAGGCCAAGATTCCTCCCTGAGGAGCAGAGGGCCCTGGGTGGCACCCTCCCCGTGCCCAACCCGGTACCTTTCGGCGTCAAGGAACATGAGACGAGCCACGTTGTAACAGGGCCGGGCTTCCAGAACTGTGCAGTTGGGGTAGGCCTCCCTGAAACACAGGCGGCTGTCATGCCCTGCAGGCCCCATCCGCGCGCCTGCCCTCATGTTTACCCGGGGCAGCCAAGCACTTCAACATTCCCAGTTCACCCACTTCTCGGCCTCCAAGGCACCTCAAGACCGGGACTTGGAAGCCCACTGTCTGAGTGGGACTGGGTGCAGGTGTGCATGAGACCTGTGTGAAGGCAGCAGGAGATGGGAGGGAGCCCAGGGTGTGTGAGGACACTGCTGTGAGGAGCTGGGGAGGCTAAGGCTGTGGTCTTGCCCAGGGCTGTAAACTTGAGGTTCGCAGAAACCGTTTCTAGATACAGGCTGTTTTCTTTGCCCTGTTCCCAGAAGACCTGGTCCGATCCAACACTTGGCCTTGGCTTTGGATTTACTCCAACCAATCTTAACTCAAGACCAACCAGAAACTGATCCTGAATCTGATCTCTAACCCTGGCCATGACCCAGGCTCAGGGCTGACCTTCTCCGCTGACCCCCAAAAGATGGGCTGCTAGGGCTTGCTGCCCTGCCTCACTGGCACGTGGCTCGGGAGAGCGTTCCCAGAATGTCTGCTGGTCCATCTAGCCGTGTCCTTCCTGGATGAGTGCAAACTGATCCAGTCCTTAATCTTGACTGAGTTTCCATCTTTTTGATGTTGTATGAAAATTTAAGGAGGGGCCGCCAAGTATTCGAGACGTGTGTGATAAAGTTTCTCAACAGCAAGATGAACGTCACAAACTCATAAGAATTTAGAAAGTGGAAGCGGCACAGGGGCCTTGAACGTGAACCTGCCAGGTGGCCACAGCCCCATCCTCCTCCACAGCTCCTCCAGCTTCCTCTTTGGGAGGACTCGGTCTCACCCTTCCCAGACCAATGCTCCGTCTTCTGGGGCGATCCTCTACTCAACACGGTCCCCAGACCTGGGCCATGAGCCTCAGCGAGCACACTGACGTTTGCTCCAGAGCTCAGTGTGGACGGATGCTAATCCCCACACGAGGAGTCCTCTCTCAGCCTACCCGCAGTAAGTGCTCAGCGACGCCGGCTGCACAGACTTTGTTGGATGAAAGGCCGACTTCACTGCGCTCACCCCACTCAAAGCCCCAGAGTCTAAGGAAGACCAGATCCTCTTGACCCCTGCTTTTGGAGTGAGTGTGAGTTCTAACCGCAGGCTGTTTTCCTAAACAAAATTAGAACTAACCCTGAAGCACCCAGCCAGAGCACTTCACTCTGGCCTGGCTTTTTACTTCCCACAGCATACGGCAAGCACATCACAGGGTTGACCAGGAGGGGACGCTCCTCCGCTGGGCTCAAGTCTCTGTTCAAACGTGAGGGTCCCTTTCACACATCCCCCTTCCCCACTCAGGATGGCACCTTAGCACCCCCCACAATGTGACATCCTCTGACTCCTAGGACTAATGAAATTTTCTGGTTTTGTTTCCTGCTGTATACTGAGCCCTCGCTCAGGGCGGGTCACTAGAGGTCTGCATCAGGACATGTCAATAGAAGCTGATAACTGTCCAACTGGACAAATGTCACCCTGAGCATACGCTAGTCCCCGTCTCAACCTAGTCTGCCCTTACACTGATGTAAGCTCTCACTCCAAATCATTCTCTCATCCTGTTTTGTAAGCCGTATAAGGGCAGGGCTTGCCTCTGAAGTACCTATGCCTGCATACAGAAGATGCTCAATATGTGTATGTCACAAGCATAAGTACCCTCCCGTCAGTGTGTAGCTCCAGATCCCTGTAACACAGCTCTGGAATGTGACCTGACCAGATACTGCCTCTGATCCTGCTGAGACATTACTGCTGTATGGGACGACAAACCGACCTGATCCAGGACAACGACTGAACTCTGATTTGGACCAATAGCAGCAGACCCAGGCCTGTCAATAATAAGCCTGGGCCTGGAGGGGTGGCTAGGGTTTAAGACCTTCCAGGGGACTAGAGTTGATCCCCAACACCCACAGAGCCACTCACAGCCAGGGGATGTGTCTCCCTCTTCTGGCTTCCACAGGTACCACACCCACCTACATGGTACGCAGGCATACATAGTCAAAATACCCACACACATAAAATAAAAATAAGTAAAACTTAAAGAGTAAAAGAAAGAATTAGACCTGAATCCACTTGAACCCTGAGCTGGGATCCAGACCAGTAATGTCCCTTGTCATGGCCACTGGCTGGTTCCTAATCTGAGTCATGGATTAACTTGTCCCTTGTCATGGCCACTGGCTGGCTCCTAATCTGAGTCATGGATTAATTTGTCCCTTGTCATGGACACTGGCTGGTTCCTAATCTGAGTCATGGATTAATTTGTCCCTTGTCATGGCCACTGGCTGGTTCCTAATCTGGGTCATGGATTAACTTGTCCCTTGTCATGGCCACTGGCTGGCTCCTAGTCAAGGTTACAGAGTGACCTGGACCAATCTCAGCTGAGACTGCTGACTAGCTCCTACAGTTGATCTCTATGTGTGACCCTTGAGCACAGCTGAGCTGTTACTCACCTTCTGCTATGGTAAGTGACGAGAGTTTGGCAATAAATGAATCAAAGCATGAAGGACCTCTAACTCCACATGCAGACCACCTCGCTATGTCTCTACACCTGGTCCTTAACTTTTTTTATTTATTTATTCATTCATTTATTTATTTATTTATTTTGGATTTGGTTTTTTTTTTTTTTTTTTTTTTTGAGACAGGGTTTCTCTGTATAGCCCTGGCTGTCCTGGAACTCACTTTGTAGACCAGGCTGGCCTTGAACTCAGAAATCTGCCTGCCTCTGCCTCCCAGAGTGCTGGGATTACAGGCGTGCGTCACCACTGCCCGGCTAACTTTTTTTATTTTTAATCTGTTTTTTGAGACATGGTCTCTCTCTGCCACCCTGGCTATCCTGGACCTCTCTTATAGATCAGGCTAGCCTTGAACTCACAGAGATCCACCTGCCTTTGACCCCTAAGTGTTAGGATTAAAGGTGTGAGCCACCACACCCGCAGCTCTTGACCCTACCCTATGGGCTCAGCACCAAGGTGCCCCGCCCAGCATCCCAATCCCTGAACTGCAGAGTCAGAGCAGCTGAGAAAGGAGACCAGCATCCTCGACTCCTTCAGATGTGCCACAGCCCGCGAGCTTTCCCCCAACACCTGTACGCACCAAGTCAGTGCTACCGATAATGTTGAGGAAGGCGCCACCTCAGGACCCTGGGCGGCACCCATGACCCAGTCCAAACCAGAGTGGAGACCAATGCCACAGGCTGTGCTCTTCAGGGGTCCCCCCTATTTCTTTCATTTGCTAACTTTTTTTTAAAGTGCTAGGGATCAAACCCAAGGCCCTGTACATGCCAAACATGGGCTGTACCCCAAGTGACCCCCTCAGCCCTCTCTAGTTCTCCAAGGGGCTGGTTGTTACTCAGTGGGAGACCAGCTGGGCTCAGCATGTGAGGTTTTCCTGATCTGCTCCCCTCAGCCTGTGCCCCAGACTGCTGAGTATGAGTCCAGGGGCTGCAAAGATGTTCTTGGGGCTGAGAGACAAGCGAGGGTCTGCAGGCCTGAGGTGGCGGGGGGGGGGGGGGTTTACTCACTCAAAATGTTTCTTGATTTTTTCTGACTCTGCATATTTGGAGATTCCATTGATGAAGAGAGTCCTTTTGACCTGGGGAAGAGGGAAGCAGGTTTTATCTCCCTTGGGTGGAGCTCCAGAAGAGCCAGAGGGGAGGGGCTGAGGGATGGGAGCAGGCCTCACGAAGCAGCCAGGTCTGAATGGAGTGTTTGTAACAGAAGCTAAAGGAAGAGCTTTGAGGGGGTCTCAGGGGTCACCAGGTGGGTGACACTTGGAACCCTAAGGACAGTGACTAGCATTTGGTCCAGGCTGGGTAAATGGCTAAATAGAAGCTGAGGGAATATTTCTGCCATCCTTATCAAGTAAGACGACAATACATCTGATGCTACTACCAGCCATGGCCATTTCCCCAGGGCCACGCGCAGCATGGGAAGCCGTGGGCACTGCCTTCCTAGGACCTCTGGAGAGGCACCCTTATCCCATGCCTAGAAGGGATTCCAGGTAGCCCAACTCTACAGTGGCCAAGACAGGCCACCCTTCCTCACCAGGTCATCTTCCTTGTAGCGCATCTTAGAGGTGTGTCTCCGCATGCTGTAGACTGTGAGCAGCAGGTAGAGGAAGGCGAAAGAGGTATGTAGCCAGAGGAGGTTATTCCTGTGGGGAGCCCAGGGCACGTGGGTCACCGCGTCAGCACGGTCTGCCTCTGCTGTGTCCGTCTGTCTCTGCAACTCTCCCCCCCCACCCCACCGCTCTGGCTTCTCCCCTAGATCCCACCCCACCGCAGAGCTGCCCAGCCTCACCCTGATTTCAAGTTGGCAATGGTGGTTCTCCCGAAGCTGTAGGCATTGTTCTCTGGAAGGCGGGAAGGAGGGATGGTGGTGGGGTCAGAACAGACACCTTCTGCCCCCTCCACTCCAGCCACTTGGCCCCCACTGACCTAGCAGGTCCCCTGAGAAGTTGACGGGCAGCACGATGCCTACGGAGAGGACGCCCACGACAACCAGCAACCCAATGATGTGTCTTTGGAAGGACAGGTAGTGCACAGCGTCGCCCCCACACTTGTCCCGGATCTCATCGTCCCTGTAGGCCACGGGAGGCAGACAGGAGAGGCTGGTCAAGAGCAGCAGAGGAAAGGCTGGACCTGGCCTGTTCCGCCCCCCAGTCACCCTAGCCACCCCTGCTGATGGAGCAGCCATGGTGGTGAGACAGAGTTTCCCATCCCAATTTCCTGGGAAGGAGGAAGGAGGAAGGGGAAAAGAAGGGGAAGAAGGGGAGGAGGAAGAGTGGGAATAGGGAGAGGAGAAGGAAAAGGAGTGGGAGAGGGGAGAGGGAGGGGGAGGAGCAGGAAGAGGAGGAGGAAGGGGAGGAGGGGGATGGAGGGGAGGAGCAGGAAAAAGAGGAGTGGGAGGAGGGAGAGGGAGAAGGGAGAGGAGAAGGAAAAAGAGGAGGAGTAGGAGGAAGGAGAGGGAGAGGGAGGAACAGGAAGAGGAGGAAGAGAAGAGGAGGAAGAGGAGAGGAGGAAGAGGAAGAAGAGGAGGAAGAGGAGGAGGTAGAGGTGGAAGAGGAATCCACGGAGCCTGAAAGTAGCAGCAAAAAGAGCAAGAGAAGAAAAAAAAAGCAAGGTTGAGAATGGAGACAAACACAGGAAGATGGAAGACAGAATTGGGAGGGGGCAGGAAGGAGGGATGTTGTGGGAGGAGGTTGGGATATGGGCAGCAGCAGCTCCTTCTAGGGCCTTAAGCCTACCAGGGCTGAGCTCCCAAGGTCAAGGGCCCAGAGTATGGTTAGGGGCCCAGTGCTGACCTGTCTCAGCTTCCTGCCTTTCTCAGCGCTCACTGCCTGCCTGTGGACTCTGGCTGGACCTCCTGAGTTCTGCCTGCTGGCTGCTGGCTCCTGCCTGCGGCTGCCTGGCTGCTTCCAGCTGGCCTGCTGCCCCCACCCGCTGGCTGCACAGAGGCTGAGGTGGGGGCTCCGGCCCCTGCTCTCAATCAAGCTGTGGCCAGGGCTGTCACCAGGGCATGGCTGACCTCGTGCAGGGTGTCACAGAGGAGATGGCGGGTCGGAATAAGCATGCAGGGGGGTGGGCAGCAGAGGCTGGGCCTTGCAGTAGGGCACAGGGTACTGCAATGGCTAGGAGCCCTAAGGCCCTCAAAGCTTCTGGTCTCGGTTTTGGAGGGAGGTGACAGGTGCTGAGGTTTCTGTTTCTTTCTCTTTAGAGTGCGCAGACCATTCACTTACTTTATCCTGAAGATGGCTGTGAGCCAGGAGCAGAAGCCCTGGGGAAACAGAGGGACCACAGCTGGAGATGCCAGTCGACCAACCTGACCCCTTCCCTTTAGCTCCACCTATCAGCTTCTCAGAATTCTCTCTAGCCTGTGATCACGAGGCCACAGCTCCTACACCCACCTCACACCCGAAGAAAATCCCCATGACCACCACAGATGTGTCTGGGAGAGCATCTGCCTTGTATGAGTGAGACCCTGCTTTCTATCTCTAGTACTGGAAAAGATGAAAGTGTATGAGTGGGGACAAGGGAGATGGCTCAGTTAGTAAAAGGACCCGAGTTCAATCCCTGGTTCTTACAGAAAAAAAGCAGATGGTGGTACACAACCTACCCAGGAGAGGCACAGACAGAGGGATCTCTGGGGTTCATTGGACAGACAGGTTAGCCTACTAGGAAGCCCCAGGTCCCAGTTAAAGTCCCCATCTCAGAAGAACCAAGTGAGCCTGTCAAGATGGCTCATAAAGGCCCCCCACTGCCAAGTCTGATGACAGGCTTGATCTCTGGCATCTACCACGGTGGAAGGAGAGAAGTGACTTCCCTAAGCTGTCTGCTGTCCTCCTTACATAGCTTAGTGTGTGCATGAGTGTGTATGTGCATCATGGTGGGTAAATAAACACAAAACAAACAAACAAACAGACTAAGGTTGATACTGAGGAATGACAGTCAAAGGTGGCTGCTGTCCTCCCTGTGCACACGTGTGCGCGCGCGCGCATGCACACACACACACACACACACACACACACACAATCTGGAGATGCAGTTAACTGCAAAACCCTGAGGTTCTATGGACCAGATGGGGATGGGGTTGAAGGAAGGTACTGGGATCTCCTAATTTCTATCTAATAAGGGTTTGCAGGCTGGCACGATGGCTCAGAAGGTAAAGGTAAAGGTAAAGGTAAAGGTAAAGGTAAAGGTAAAGGTAAAGGTAAAGGTAAAGGTAAAGGTAAAGGTAAAGGTAAAGGTAAAGGTAAAGGTACTTGCTGCAAAACCTGACAGCCTGAGTTCAATCCTAGGGACCCATATGGTGGAAGGAGAGAGTCAGTTTCTGGAAGTTGTCCTCTGACCTCCACACATATAATGTACACATTTCCACACACATATGTACATAGATGGAAAACACATCCACAAACTTCTACAAATAAGTTAATTAGATTAAAAAAAAAAAGGGCCGGATAAGATGGATCACTCAGCAAAGGCAAAGGTTTTGCTGCCGAGTACAGGATGACTGGATCCTGTAAGCTGTCCTCTGATCTCACAGGTGTGCTGCTGTGTTATCTTCCTGCTTTTCGTATGTGGGTGAGTAGGAGCACACAAGTGCACGTGTACACACACACACACACAAACATGCACATACACACAATATAAAAATCTACAAAAATAAACAAAACCATCACAGCTAACAAAAACAGAGGGGTGTGCTACGCTCTTGACTGTCTTCTAGTCCACCTTGGAGGGACCAAAATCAAGGGTCCCTGGGCTGCAGTCTCTCTCCCTGTCCTCCTCTCAGTCCTGTCTGCAGGGTGGAGGCTTAGAAAGAGGCCCGCACTACCTTCTACCAAGAGAAGGCCCATGTCTAGTACGGGATGGGACAGTACTCCTTCCGGCTAAGATGCAGGACTGATTACCTGAGCTCTACTCAAGTCTGGGGGCCATAGGGCACCTCTGTCTGGCAGGGGTGATCCCTGTAGCTTGCCACGTACCCTGGGAATCTCAGAAAACTGACAGGCATCTCTGCTAAGGCTGCTGCAGGAGCCCTAGCCCAAATGGGACTGACCAGGGCCACCCCAGAGTGTGAGGATTAGCATTCTGCCTGGAACCAGGCAGGAAACTGCTGTGCACTTGATCTGATGGAAAGAAGTCTGGGGATTGCTATGGCCCGTCAGGTCTGAAGGGGCCGCTCAGTCAGCATTAACCCCTAGCAAGATGGCAGGTCCCTATATGCACGGACAGCAGCCTGCAAGCTCTATGTAACACGGTGGTGTCTAAATCTTACTGCATAGACCCTCAAGGCTTATTATAGTTTCTAAAACCACATCCAAAGACAAAAGGAATTTAAATCAATAGTGGAGGTGGACGTCAAACTCTACTGTTTCGGACCAAGTTTGGAACTGACAAATGTTAGAGGCTCTGGGCCTGCTGGTGTCCCCTGAACCTTAGCATGCTACGCCCTCTGCTGAGATGTCCGCACTAAAGTCCCTGGCCTGGCCTTATAGCAGTGTACCCAAGGAAATCGGGAGGACACTCACATTGTCCCTTTGGTCAAAGTCGACAGAGCTGGAGACGGAGGTGAGACGCTCATACCGGTCATGACTGTCCCCATGCATAGCTGATGCCACACTGGGGGTGGAGAGACAGAGCAGAGGAAGGTGAGAGGGGAGGGTGGGCCTCAGAGGACCAGCTATGAGCACCCAGAGGGACTAAAGAAGGCACAGAAAGCGCAGAAGCTGAAGCAAGAGTGACTGCCCCCTACCCACGCCTCCATCGAACACGCCTACTTTAGGGATCACTGGTAAGTGGGCCTTAGTTGAGAGGGTATCTTCATCACTGCCCAGAATAGAGGCAGGCCAAAGCAAGAACGGTAGAGCTCCCTGCAGTTCCAAAGGTGACCAGCAGGGGGAGTGGGAGGTGGTCAACAGAAACAGTTTTACCCCAAAAGCAAAAGGGAAGGGAAGCAGGGACCAGAAGAACCCATGGGGGTGGCAAGACTGGAAGATGTCTCTTGAGCAGGACCCTCCCTTCCCGTTTCCCGAGTCATTAGCTGCCACAGCTCCAATTCCAGTCCTATAGACAGAGACCACAGGAGTCAAAAAGGCCACAAATGGGGGGCAGGAGGCTCCTTGGGCAAGGCCCAGCCCCGGCCTCCAGACGGAGCAAGGAACCCTGAAATATGAAGAACTAGCTGTTAGGGGATGGGAAGCTGTTGGTGACACCTGATCTTGTCTCTGCATCAATGTGCGGGGATTGGCTAGGGACTTCCCAGAGGACGGTCCCTCGCCCCTGCCAGTGAAGGCCAAGAATGCCGGGGTTTACACAGAGGGGATTTTCTTAGGCAGGGAGCCTAAGAGGAGGAACTGAACCGGGATGGGCAGAGACAAGTTGAGGAGCCCCCTGCTCTGCGAAGCACACCGCCTGCGTTAATCTGAAACATGAGCCTGCAGAGGAGAAAACTGCCAAAGAGAAAACCAGCAACTGGCAGGAAGAGAAGAGAAGAGTGAAAAAGAAGAAAAAGGAAAGGAAGTTTAGTGTGGATAAGGGGCTGGCGCCCCACATACTATTCCTGTTCCACTCGTTCCCTCTCCTGCCGTCGAAGCCTGGGGAACAGAGAACAGAAAGGGTTAACTGCGGCAGATGGGAGTCCTGGGGACCCGGGGGACAGAGGCCCAACTAAAGGTCCTCACACCATCCTAGGTTGGCCTGGGGTCTACTAGTCCCTCTCTGTCCCCCAACAGAGGGAACAGAAGAAGGCTGGCGATTCCCCAAAGGCAACGCGGAACATGATGTTTGTGTGCAGAGCGGAGGGAGACAGGCCTGGGCTCTTACCTGTCTGCATCTGTCACCAAGGCCAGCCGCCCGTAGTCCCAGGCCACCTTCCGGAGGATGGAGAACAAGAACAGCAAAGCCTGAGGGTAAAAGGGGAGGAGAGTGGGACAGTCGTCTACAGCCAGGGGTGACAACCCTAACTTAAGAGAAGGACCCTGGCCTGGATGAACGGACCAGAGTTGGGAAGCGGCAATCCCTCTTTTTTGGTTGGGTCTGGGAAGGTGGACACGGGTCCGCAGTGGGGGATATTTGCCGGGGATGTCCTGGGCCCAGGTGTCAAGGGTGGGGGACAGTATGAGGTCACTCACGAGGAAGCACATGAAGTCCAGGGCCAGCACAGTGGGGACGCCCCCAAAGGGCAGGCCCTGTAGGACCGTGCTGCGGATCCGGGCGCTGTAGCAGTAGTCCTTCGGGTTGCTGCTGTTGAGGGCTGTGGTGCCCAGGGTGGCCAGCAGGAACGGCAGCATGGCTGCTACTGCCGCATGGTCCTCCTGGGCAGAGGGCAGGTCAGTCAGCTGGGTCTGTCCCCTTCCTGCCCTGGCCTAGCAGGTGGGGACAGGGAAGGCTGACCAACAGCCTCAGTGGGTGGAAACTGCTGGTGAGAAGATACGAGTGTATCACACGGATTTACGTCATGGCCCCCTGGCTATAACTCTATACTAGGTTAGGGCAGCACACCCCATCCTAGATCCCAATCCCAGCACCACCCCCCAACGTATGAGAATTTCTCTTAGAAGAGAAATGAGGAGGGGTGAACACTGGAAAGATGACTCAGCGGTTAAGGGCTTTGCTACTCTTCCAGGGGGCTTGGATTGGGTTCCTAGCACCCACATGGAGGCTCACAGCCATCCTAATTTCAGGTCCAGGGGATACGATGTGCTCTTCTGATCTTGGAGGCGCCAGGCATGCATGTGGTGTACACATGTATGTACATATGCAGACAAAACAACCATATATATATAAAGCAATGGAAATAATGTTTTTGTTTCTTTGTTTTTTGTTCTTTTCGAGACAGGGTTTCTCTGTGTAGCTCTGGCTGTCCTGGAACTCACTCTGTAGACCAGGCTGGCCTCAAACTCAGAAATCCGCCTGCCTCTGCCTCCCAAGTGCTGGGATTAAAGGCATGGGCCACCACCGCCCAGCGGAAATAAATTTTAAAATGATGGGTAGAGGCCTGTTTCTATGCCAGAGAATAAGAGCCCAGAGCCAACATTCTGATCTTCTCAGAAGCCCTAAATTCAATCTGTCACTATAATACATGAATGAAGAATTAAAGTAGGTAGGGGGACTTCTCTGCCTTTTGGCTAAGTTCAAGCAAAAAATACGAAAAGAGAACCAGAACAATCAAATGAGCTTAGAGTTTTTAATTCTGTTAACCTCCTCCACATAACCACCTTCTAAACAGATGTTCAGCATGAGAGCTGTTCCTGTGTTCTCGGAGCAGAGCACTGGGCTGGAAGGCAGGTAAAGGAGCCAAATGTCAGGGTCTGTGTCACCACGCTGGCCTCTGCCATACCTGCTCGTCCCCACCACATTTCCAACCCAGTTTTCCTCCCTTCTCTCCAACTAGCTGTACAGGGGGAAAACAGAGGGGTGTAAGGACTACAACTCCCAGAATGCTGTGCTTCTGTCTACGGAGTAGAGCAGGCTGGGAATGCTGTGCCCTCCCGCCAGCTTTTCCATTGGCAAAAGAGAGGGAAGAGTGGGCGAGGCCTCTAAAGGCCCCCAGCAACCACTGTACTACTGTCTTGCCCAGTGCCTGCCTGGTGCCCTGCCACAGCTTTTGTGCCCTGAGTGGATGAAGGGCAGGAGAGGAGGGAAGGGGAAACCAGTTGGAGCCCTGGGCTCTGGAAGTGCTTGGGGACAAAGCTGCGCAGGGCCCTGGGGAGGTTCCCAGGCTGAAGAAGTGTAGCTGCAGCAGAGACAGCTCCCTGCAGCACAGCTCACCCCGCCCTACTCAGGGGCCCCTGGGGGCCCCTTCTGCTGACAACATGGGCGGTTTGCCTGGGGGAGGGTCCCTAGGGAAGAAAGTCAACCAGACAAAGAGAGAACAACAAATCTAGAAGAGGTGACTAGCAAGTTGGAAGCAACTGTCTGTCCCTCAGTCCCCTAGGGTGACCTAGCACCTCTGGGGCCCTAGGGTCCCCTCTTCCCATTCAAGCATCCAACCACACAGGGCAGGAGCCAGGAGCTCTCAAGGAGGGCGTGGGCATTGTTTGTGTATTCCTCCTGGTCCAAAGCTTTTTGCCAAGACTGGTTCAAGACAGAGCAGAGAATAACTCCCTGCATACAGGCTCCTTTTTCTGGCCCAAAGCTGCCTTTAAAAACACATGAGTTTAAATCATGTGTTTAAGCTGCCTTTAAAAACACAGTGAGTTTAATCACTGTAGCAAGTACTAGTTATCTAGTGTCCATTGTTTTAAGAATAACAATATAAGGGGCTCAAGCGGCAGCTCAGCAGATAACAGCACTGGCTTCACTTAAAGACAACAAGGATTTAATCACCAGTGCCCACATGGCCGCTAACAACTGTGAACTCCAGCTCCAGATCTGACGCCCTCTTCTGGCCTTTGCTGGTATTGCACCCACATGGTACACAGACACATAGAGGCGAAACACTCCTCATGCATAAATACCAAATCTTTTAAAATAAAAGAATAACTTACGTGACTGCATTTAATCCTCAAACATCCTGTCATCTGAAGATGTGAGTACAGGGTTCAGAAAGGTTAAGTACTTTCCTACAAAGTCTACTTTCCCACAGGTCTCACGGTCAAAAAAATGATAGAAGCTGGAATTCAAACCTAAGTCAACTTCTACCTAAGCCGGGACCTTTCTCAGAACACAGCAGCGCTTTGCTGACAGGCCTAGAACAGGTGCAGCCTGGCCTCACTCTTCCAATCTGCAACAAAGAAACAGCAGCATGGCTCTCTGAGAGAGGTAAAAATGTATCTACAGTGGCGGCCTTTCACCGCCTTTCACCAAGGTCTCTTTATGTAGCCTAAGCTGATCTCTGACTTACAATCCTCTGCATATATGGAAGTTTCGTAAATAAAATGCTTACTATTTGTTCTTGGGCCAGGGAATACAAGAGCAGTCCAGGCAGACATATGTTCAGATGTGTAAATGTGGTCATATGTGTGTGTCTGTCTGCATAAGATGCTAGATAACCAAATGATAGTGTGCAGAAATAAAGGGACTTGTGGCCTCTGAATGGAGGTGTATGTGTGGCCCTGTCCGTCCATCCGTCTGTCTGTCTGTCTGTCTGTGAGTATATCTCGGTGTATAAATTAAGATACATGGATGCTGAGGCTCCAGCACAGGTTAAAGGTGGGTGTAGGTATTTTGGAGAGGGAGGCTCAGAGTAGTCTCCCCCCTACACCCCCTTTTTTTTTCTTTGAGACAAGGTCTCATGTACTGCAGACTGGCTTTACTCTTGTTATGAAGCTCTGGATGATCTTAAATTCCTGTCTCTCCTTCCCAAGTGCTGGAAATCCAACCTAGGGCTTCAGGCGATCTGAGCAAGCACGTTGCCAACCATGTTGCCTCTCTAGTCCTAACTTTTCTGAACTCCAGGAACTTCAGTGACTGTTCCCACCCCTTGTCCAAACTCTTTTAATGACATCCTCCTGTCCGCCTTTCCTACTCTGAAGGAAGATGGGACACTCTGGGAGCTTCTACAAGATGTGGCTCTGATCCTCTGTAGGTGAGAGTTCCCCAGGATTGAACGACACAGATCCTCCCCTGCACACACAGCAAGCAAGACACACCCAGATCACCCATCCACAGGGAGGAAATAGGGACCAGAGGAGGGAGTGGAGCCAGGCGAGGTCACGGGGCAGGTAAGAGGTGGAGCTGGGCTGGTGGTGGCTTTGCTGGTTGTCAGGCTGACTGGGGGTTGCCGGGCTGTGTGTCATTCGGGGCAACTGCTTTCAAAGCCAGCCTAGCACTGGGCAGCCGAGCAGAGGGCAGCATACTTGGGGATAGACAGGAATAGCAGGCGAAGGTTCTCCCAATCCAAACATACCCAGCCAGCTACGAGCTCATTTCTCTAGTTGGATACTGAAGTTGGAACTGTATAGAGGTGGGGATTATAGCGTAACCAAATCAAGGTTGTCATTTCACTAATAAAAACTGTTAGATGTTATTTTTTGTTTGTTTGTTTTCTTTGTAGAGTATAGGCTTCTTACAAAGCCAGTGAATAAGAAATTAACTCTTTGTATGCCATCTGGACCTCAGTCTTCCAATCTGTAACAAATACCTACAGCTTTGCTTGGCTTTGGTGGACCTCAGAGAAAGGCAAAGGTGTAGCCATTGTAGCCATAGGTGGCTGCCTCCCCATCTCTTCAGAATCCAGCTATATAGCCTCGGCTTGGCTCCAAGTCAACATACAAGCATGCTCTGCCACACCTGGCCTGTCCCCGGCATCACTTTTTATCCTGTCCCCAGCATCACTTCACTAAGCACTTTGTAAATGTTACTATTTGCCACCCCTCACAAACCCAACAGGTCACTGAGGCACAGAGAAGGCAATTAACTTGGGGAAGGCCACACAGCAGTCTGTGATAGATCCAGAGATGGGCCCAGATATTTCGCTGCTCCTGCCAACAGGAGAGTTCACTAGCAGGGCTCTGAGGGCTGTGAGCACCAGCTCTGAAGAGTGCCATGCCCTAAATCTACAGGTTTGCCTTTTGTCCAAGCTTGACTCAGCCACGTGTGGGGTTTGTTGGTTCAAGTTCTGAGGCAGGGGAAGAGGACTGACTGAGAGTTCTAAAATGAAGCACTTGGCTTTTATTCTGGAAAGGGTACTTAACCAGCTCAGGTCCTTCACCTATAAAACAGAGACAACAACTCAGCCCTGTGGCTGCTTGAAAGATTAATTAAAATTCAAAACAAAACAACACAAGCCACCAAAAACTCTAGTTCACAGCTCTTAAAACAAGCAAGCAAACAAACCAAAACCACCACAAAAAAGGACCAGCTGTTGAAGGCCAGCATGCACCTGGAAGATGGAGTCAGGAGGATTAGGAGTTCAAGGCCAGCCTGGGATAAATGACAACCCATCTCAAACAAAAGAAACACAAAAAACAGCTGTTATTAATAAGATACAGACTCCAAGAGGTTGCTTTAGTGGAGGTAGGCTGGTTAAGACCCAAATAAAATATATAATTTCATGATAGGAATAGAATAGAACTCCTCAGTGGGAGCTGGGGGATAGAGGGCACTTCCTCTATATTAGGACTCTGTCACCAAGTCTCAGAATGCCCCCACCCACCCACCGTAGGTGGGGTAGGACTCCAGAGGAGACTGATAGGTCAGGAAGTTCAGAGATGTGAACCCATTATAATCGATCAACTGTCAGGCAGAGTGCCAGGCTATTTACCTGCATTAAGCTATTGGATCCCAAAGATGCACCTCGGAAGGAGGTGGTAGTAACTAATCACACTTTTAGATAGAAACTGAGGTTCAGATGGGTTAAGTAACTTGCCAAGGTCGCAGAGCTCAAAGAACAGCAGATCTGGGATTTGAACCCGGTTTTCTGTTTCTCTGCTGTACTTGGAAGAAATTTGTACCGATGCCAAAAAGGGGTTCTTAGCTACTTATCACCCATCTTCTGCCTCAAAACATCCCCACCCACCTACTCGCTCACTCACTGGCCAAGACTTCAACAGCAGGCCCCAGCATGTGCTGCCCGGTACATGCCAGGACGTGGACCCTCTGGTATCCCGGAGGACAAAGGTGTTGCCAGCACACCCACCACCTGGGCCCAGCAGCCACTCCCCTTCCCCTCCTCTCATGTATCTGGAAGGCAGAGGACTGTGGGCCCCTGTTCAGGAGGTGTTGGGTACAATCTCATTCACCCCGGACTACCGTAGACCGGGAGGAGGTTCAGGGTCAGGGAGTGGTTCTGGGTAGGGAGCAGAGCCCCAAGCCCCTCTGAGCAACCGGCCGCCAGACTTCCGACCAGGGGACCAAGGCGGGTGGGTGGCAGCATAAGGCTCCAAGGGCAGCCAGCCCCTCTGACCTCTCTTCCCCACTTCCCCGGGCATCCTTGTTTTTTCTGAGCAATACAACGACAAGCTTTGGGACAGTCCGCACCAGGCGGTCAAGACAGTCGGGAGGGACAAAGCGCGCCCCCTCCCCCTCAATAGGGCCTTTGCCTACTCTGGATTCGCGTCTGAATCTTCTCCCCACCGCACCCTCCAACGCAGGCCCGGGCGGCTCATGAATGAACTGCTCTGTGTGGGGCGCAGGAGAGGACATGCTCTCCGGGCCGGCCGCCCTCTCCAGCCGACAGATCAGTCCCCACCAGGGCTGGGGCAGCCACCCGTCTGGTGCTAGCACCCTCGAGTCCTGCCCTTTGCCCAAGCCTGGACCCCTTGTTTGAGGCCAGCTTCGTCCCCAGCAACAAGAGAAAGAATAAAAATGAGACCGAGGGCATCGGACTTGGCGACCCTAGAATGCAAAACTCGGGGGCGGAGGCGGGTGGTTCCCTTCAGCGGCGCCAGCGGCTGGGGAGCAGCGGGGACCCGAGGAGGGCCGCGCACCTGGACGGAGCAGGTGGAACTAGAGTGGCACTCGAGGGCCGGGACAGAGGGGTCCCACCCCTTGGGAGATTCCGGCGGGGCGGAGGCAGAGGACGGCGCACATCTGGAGCCCCGACAGGGGTGGGAGGACTCACATCTGGCCGGGGACGGTGCGGGTTTGGGGACAAAGCGTGCCTCCATTGGGTCCCGTGGGGCCCGGGCACCTCTGGGTCCCGCAGGAGGTGGAAGGGAGGGGACGCGCAGCTGAGTCCAGGTGCTTTTTTTTTCCTTCCTTTGGGGTGGTGGTGAGATCCTATGAGCCAAGTAAGGGGTGCTGGGGAGGGGTCCGCGTACTCACCCCTAGGCGCAGACTCGGCTCCGACTCGGGAGCCCCGGCTCCGGGCGGGGCGGGGCTGGGGAGGGGGAGGGGGAGTCGCCGGGCGGCTAGAGCTCTGGGCTCCTGCGGCGGCCGCGGCAGCGCGTGGGGGAGGGGGAACAGAAGGAGGGAGGGGGGGCTGAGGGCGGGACTCCCGCAGGACCCGCCTCCACGCCGCACACGTAGAAAGTGCGCGCGCACTCACGGAGCGCCACTGGCGCGCAAGCGCAGCGTGCGGGGCGGGGCCTTGCGAGCGGGGTCCGTGGCGGGAGATTCCCAGGCTGTCAACGCGGTACGATGGGGGTTCAGGGGGCACCTCGCTCCACTCGCGCTACTTCTCCAGGTTTCTTCTCTGCATAGGGGAGGCGCTGTCTGGGAGGAGTGAGGACAGGCCATATTGGAAACCCAGTGTCAAGTGCGAAGGGCTCTCACCCTTCGCGAGGCCTCAGACCCTCTTGCATTCTCTTTGCCAAGGGCTATGGGGTCCGCGCCTTCCACGCGTTCCCGATGTGCTCACCTGCTTCTCCAGGTTCGGGATGTAGAGCCTCCGGGGATGAGGGCTGCGGCTTAGCCTGGGTTAAGTGGTTTAGGCCTGTTGCTCTGACGCGTCTCCTGCAGTTTTATCTTCTCTCTCCTCCTGGGTCTGTAGACGAGTTTGCTAGAAGCTTCTGTGGTGTAAAGAGGGAGTCATTGCTTTCGCTCCTGTCAGGTTGAATGACTGACTCCTTTGGCCCAGGGAATTCCCTGTTTTCTCAGTTCACCAAAGAACTCACCTAGCGGGGGTTGGGGGTAAGACTGGCGAGATGGAGAGGCGGAACGCCCCTTTTCTGTATGTCACCATACATCATGAGCACAAAAACAGGACAAACACCACCTGTTAAATTTCGAGGTCCTAAAGGGGACAGAGGAAATACTGTTTCCACGGTACTCAGAGAGCTTTGCAAGCTGAGACGTTAAGAAACTTTGTAGCGGTCGCAAGAGCTGAGACAGAATCACCCTAGATTACTTGGGAAATAGTGGCAGCCAGGAAGGGTCTTGGCATCGGGACTGGACGCTACCATCCCGGCCAGTCTGTCTGCTGTATGTGGATATTCAGCTGCTCCTTTTGTAGCTGGAGGTTTGCCGCTCTATGATTTGTTCTGTTGAAGTGTCTTTCAGACACTCTCATGAGTGGCTTGGGAGTCGGTTTAGTACATCATGGCCATCATGTGTGTGTGTGTGTATGTTGCGCTTACAGTCTGTGTTCTGTCTTGGACACAAGGGCATGGGAGTGTACGAGGTCTCTTATACTGTTTCTGTGTGTTATAGAAAAGTTTGGGAAAGTATTGATCTCTTGTATCCTCTTGCTTTCCTCGGCTTGAGTTTTCAGTCAGTTTGAACCCCCTGAAGATGCAGTTGGTAATACTAGTAATAAGCACATTGGAATTGGCTATCAGTGGGGCTTGCCTGTAATCCCAGATGTAGGTAGGTGTTCAAGGCCATTTAGAGATTGCCTGACATCATGTCTCAACAAACCAAACCAAACATACAAATTCCCCAACCTTGAGGATTTCGTTGGTGGTCAGGGAAAGAAGATGGATGAGTGGCAGGAGACTGTAGGTCTGGGTTCTGAGGAGCTGTATGGAGTAAACAGGTTTTGATGGGGCTGGGTGGTAGTGGTGGCACACCTGTGGTGGCACACTTGAGAAACGGACTCAGGAACCCAGAGGCTCAGACTCCCACTTTATTGTTTCTTTTAAAATAGTATAATTTCAGAAACATCTTCCAGTGATCTCTGGAAATCCCAGAACCAGGTTACTAGGCCTGCCACTTCCGTCTTCTAGATACCTATTACCAGTGCCATTTGGCTTTAAAGTGAATTTTATTGTTCCAGAGAGTGGGTCATGCTAGTTTTCCACAAATACACACCCAAATCGATACAATTATGTAAAAAAAATCCCACAAGGAAGACACTTCCGAGAACCCCTTCTGGTAAAATGGATAACCTGTTACATAACAGATCCTTTTTCATTAAAAAATATTTTTTTCTATGTGTTTTGTTTTGTTGTTCTTTTTTTTTTTTTTTTTTTTTGTATTTTTGAAACAAGATTTCTCTGTGTAGCCCTGGCTATTCTGGAACTCATTCTGTAGACCAGGTTGGCCTCAAAACTCAGAGATCCACCTGCCTCTGCCTCCCAAGTGCTGGGATTAATGCAAAAGTCCTTTAAAGATTGTCGTGATCTGTTCCTCTGTGTGGACAGTGATGTCCACTGTCGCATGTGGATCTGCCCGAATGTATTTTCCTATCACTTAGGTTACTTGGTTTTATGGGAGCTCAGGAAGGCCTCAAGAAGCCACAGTACAGTTCAGCCTGTATTTATTGGTTTGTCTGTTTATGTGGGACTCATGATCCTTCTGCCTCTGCCTCCAAAGTGCCTGGATTAAATGTGTGTACCACCGCACCCCACTCCAGTCTTCCATTTTAGAGGTTGAAGGTTTATATACGCTATAATTTTATGGGTATGTTAACAGTTATAGTCAGTGTTCAAGAAAGGACTGAGATTCAGGGCTCACAGTGTTGTTCTGGGTCACAAAATGTGTGGGCCCAGAGGAGGTGTGAGTAGAGAAATAGGGTAGGAGGTCTCCCATCAAAATACTCTTAAAAATCATGTATGTCTTTGGAAGGTCAGGAAGTACTTCCTGTGTCTCCTCTAAGCTGAGAAGGGTTGGAGGACTATGTGATTTTCTAGGGAGGAGGGAGAGCCTTGTGATGGAGGAGTGAGACCACTCTTCCTGCCCCGAGCACGGGGAAACTAGCTGTTTTACTCTGTAAACCAGAAGGATTCCCCGGCCGGCATGGTCTCTCCCCTAAACGAAGCTAAGCAGTTTTACTCTTCTCAATGACCCCTGTTTGTCCACGATTCACTGAGACCTGGGGAAGTGATTTAAAGGCCACAGACTTCTCAGAGAGGAGAGGTTTGCGCTGAGAGATGGGTCCTGCCAGTAGCATTTCCTCTTTGGTTCTGACCTTGCTGTTCTGCTTTGCTACCTGACTTCTTATTCCTGGTTCCTTGCTACTGCTGTAGTTCAGTCCTATAGCAAGTTAAACATAAGATAAAAGCTGTAGACCAAGTGGAGAAAAGCTCAGTGTCAGCTGTCGTAGAAGTTGATCTTCATGTCCTTAAAGGGAGCTCTGCTCCTTGGTAGTGAGTGACGCTGGGAAGGCTCACACCTGGGCAGGTGAGTCAAATCGGTCTCTGCTCTGCCTCGGGCTGTGCTGGGTGTGGTATATTATTATTGACGGGATCTTACTATGCTGACCTGGAATTCAATATGTAGACCAGGCTAGTCTTGAACTCACAGAGAGCCACTTGCCTCTGCCTCCCAAATGCTGTTATTATGGGATGGCCCACCATGCCTGGCCTTGGCTGGTTTGCTGTTTTTGCTCTTTACTGTTTGACACAGTCTCACGTAGCCCGAGCTGCTTTGAACTTGTATTTATTTGGTTTCGGTGAAGTTTTTAGTGGGTAGGACTGCATTTGAACCTTACCCCGGCCCTACAGACTATACTGGGGTAGGAACAAGTTTGAGCTCTGGTCTGGGCTTGGTCGCCTTGTCACCTGGGTGGAGTGGCAAGCAATGGTACCATTTCTGATTTCATCCCTCCACCTGCAGAATGATGCAAGTCCCGGCTGGGTCAGCCCCCTGCAGGCAGGTGCCTGCTCTGGTTTGTTTTTCTGTTTCCAATGGATCCAAAGGAATGAAACCATCAAAGACAGTGCTCTGGCTAGGATACTTTGAAAATTGCAACATATTAGACTTGTAAGAGATTAAACTATATACACAAAATAAACTCCTGAACGAGAAAGAGAGTGAGCCAGTAGGGAAACAGTAACAAGTGTGTAAGCCACAGATAGGAGTCTTTGTTGAGCCGAAATGAAGGGAAGGGTTCCCATGGGAGGATGGTGGTCTTCAAAGTGGCCAGGCCTTTGCTTTTTCTTGCCTAACAAGATTTATTTGTTTGATTTTGGAGACAGGGCCTCGCTCTGTAAAAAGGTGGTTTAGAATTCCCAGGCTGAAGGTGACTCTCCTCGGCTTCTTTGCTCCAGAGTGGGCAGGCCTGGCTGGGAAACAATGTATAGGTCTCTGATGCTCATTATACCTGAATTGTATAGCGAGACACTTCGCTGGTTACTTTGTAATTGAAATTCAACACCCAAGTAATACCTGCAAAAGATGGCTCAGCCAGGCTGCAACATTCTTATGCACAAGTGTGGAACCTGAGTCTGCTCCCCAGAACCAGTAAATGTGGAAGGAGAGATCTGACTCCACGGTTGCCCTCTATACAACACACACATACATGATAATAAATGAATATCCTCAAGTAGCGGTGCTTCCCCCCCCCCCCCCACACACACACAGTATACCAAGCGTAAGCGCCTCCCAGATTGTTCTATGTATGAAAAGTAGCAGAAATCCACCGGGCCTAACAAAAAAGAAAACTAACTGAAAATAAGCCCTCTAGAGCAGTGGTTCTCAACTTTCCTAATGCTGTGACTCCTTACTATCCTCATGTTGTGGTGACCCCCAACCATAAAATTATTCTCATTGCTACTTCATTACTGCAGTTTTGCTACTGTTATGAATTGTAATGTAAACATCTGTGTTTTCCAATGGTCTTAGGCAACCCCTATGAAAAAACTGTTTGCCCCCAGAGAGGTCATGACCCAAAGGTTGAAAACTACTGCTCTAAGACATCAGAAGCCTGGATGCATGAAAAAGTCAAGCCAGGCATGCTGGTGCACACCTTTAATATCAGCACTCAGGAGGCAGAGGCGCGTGGGTCTCTGAGTTCAAGGCCAGGCAGGTCTACAGAGCGAGTTCTAGGACAGCCAGCGCTACACAGAGAAACCTTGTCTTGAAACAACAAAAAAAGAAAGAAACATATAAAGGGAACTCTGGGCTCTTTTTGGCAGTCCCTTAGCTGTAGCCATGAGTCAAATAGCTGCTCTCCACCCTAAGCAGGGCAGGTAGTGGTCTCCGGGCCAGAGGAGCATGCACCCAGTGGGACGGGTACGGACGAGCCTAGTGCACACCTCACCCTTGGAAACCCCTGCTCTCTCTGCCTCTGCAGCATGATGGAGTTTAACCAAGGTGGGAGAGGGGCACGCTTCTCGTGGATTAGATCACCTCTGTCCTGCCCTTTGAAGGAAAGGTTGTGATTCACACTCTGAAATGGGAAGATAATGCTCTGAGTTGACCAGGAAGTCTCATGAAAGGCCACCTCTGGCACTGGAATCTTCCCAGTAACCTAGCTCTGTCTAAATGAGTGTCATAGGAAATACCGAGGGCAAACAGGGCTTAGAAAGAGACAGCACTCTGTGTGCCAGGGTCTTCTAAGCCCCAGAGCCTGACTGCTAGCACCTAACACAGAGGCCTGGTAAGAGTTTCTTTGAAGTCCCTTGCTATCCCATAGCACACCCCTCCCCATCTGAAGCGGTAATTTGGTGATGGCAGTGTTCACCCCAAGTCGGGACACACTTCCATTGGCACCAAGAGACCCTTAGAGGGGTTGGTGCCTGTGAAGTCCCTGTGTCTCATCAGTGTGCGTGTGGGCATCTAACTTATTGCTCTCCTGCTGTTTCTCGGGACCCAGATCTCCCAGTGTGGGAGAAGCAGGTGTGAGTCTGACTGTGCCTTCAGGCCACAGCAGACAGAGCACACTGCTGTCTTTTTACTGCTGAGTCTACTGAGGTTGAGGTCAGAGGTCACAGTCAGTACCAGATACCTTAGAAACTGAAAGTTATCATGGGCTTTCTCATAGGAAAGTTGAAGCTGAGTAGTGGTGCCTTGCACCTTGAAACCCCAGTGCCCGGAGGCAGAGACAGGTGATCTGTGAGGTCTAGGCCAGCCGAGGCTTCGTAGAGAAACCCTGTCACACACTAAAAGTCTTCTCTGTAGGAATGGCCCCTGTGCTCAAGGGTAGGGCACCAAGTTCCTGCCTTCCCAGTACCTTGACCATTCGAGATGTCCTAAGTTTTTGAGTATGAGGAAGTAAGCAGCAAGGAGTCTAAGAGCCCAATGCAGAGGTGAGGTTCCTGTGACCCCAGGATCAACAGTGTGGGCTGTGTTCAAATCATCTTGAATAGCTAGGGAGTCCCTTTCCTCTGGGAGTGAGCCTGAGGGCCAGCTGGCATCGGAGGGCACAGCTTGGTTGGGGTTTGAGGCACAGTCTGGCCGCCCATCAGAGACGCGGTGGGTTGAACCTCATTTAGTTATACACCGAGCATGAGCCTTTCTGCTCCCTACAGCGCAGATTGTCTTTAGATCTTAGATGGGGGCTGGGAAGTCACTGAGTGCTCTCCTGACACGGTCAAGGTACTGGGTGCAGTCCCAGTGCAGGACCCAGCTGAACCATAGGTCAGATTGGAAGGAGTCCTCCTCACCTGGCATTTCAGGTCCTTCAGCAGGCCCTGAGGGAGGTGCCTATGATCAAAGTGGACACGTCATGTCAGTCTTGTTTTGGCTTTTGAGGTCTATCTGTGGTCCCCTGGCTGTCCTTGAACTTGTTATGTAGACCAGGCTGGCCTGGTCTTCCTAAATGCTGGGATTGAGGGCATGTGCCGCACCTGGAAAATGTCGGTGTTTTGATGGAACTAGAGTTTGTTAAGAGTTGTGGAGAAATACTAATATTTACAGCTGCCATGTTTACTCTAGCCGGTTACTGTGGTTCAAATTGTCACTCACCCCTGTGTCACCTTGGTCAACGTATCCTCTGGTCATGTGTGTGTGTGTGTGTGTGTGTGTGTGTGTGTGAGAGAGAGAGAGAGAGAGAGGGGGGGGAGGGAGAGGGAGAGAGAGGGGGAGGTCAGTAATGGTATGCACTGCACAGTAGTGTTTGTGAGTTAAATGGAACGACAGTGCACAGCATTTAGCCTAGATTGAGGCGTGATAGGACCACCTCAGCAAAGGTTCAAGGAAACAGAGGGATCCAACAACTCAAAGCCTGGGTGTGTAGAGGCCCCCAGGCTGGCGCTCCTTGTGATGCTCTCTGTAGATCACTAAAAGTCTCGAGAAGAAGAGAGGTATAGGGTGGGCGCGCAGCCGGGGCCAGGTCCTCTGCATCGCTCATGCCTGGGCTCACAGCCATTCGACTCGCACAGGATCTCAGGGAAGCTGGGCTCATCATCCAGCGCCCGGGTGGGCTCCCTGGGTTAGCAGCTGTCTGCTTCAGGCTAGCCCGGCACTTCATGGGTGTCCCACGGAGGGCACTGAGGTGATGGGATTTGCGGTGAGGCACCGAGTGATTGGCACCTATGGAATGCTCCCACGTGGAGGTGAGTGGTGAATTCTCCCTCCACCTTTACTAAACAGTCTTATCTGTGGCGCCTCGAAGCCTTGCTGAGCAAAGCTGTGTGTAAATACTCCAGGGCGCAGGCGCAGCTCTGCGGGGCTGTCCAGCGGTGCCCTCTGCAGCCAGGCGCCTGGATGGAGCAGCTGGCCCGCCGACAGCTGGGATCCCTCATTGTGCTGCAGTGATGTTAGTGTCCTGCAGGACCTTCCGACGTGTGTGTGTGTGTGTGTGTGTGTGTGTGTGTGTGTGTGTGTGTAAGCTTGTGCTAGGGAGCCACAGAGCCAAGGTCTGTGAACTGGACTCCTGACTCCTAGATGCTGTAGCTTTGTTTCCTGTCTGTGGCTGTTTCTCCATGCTGTGGGGGAAGACTCACCCAAATATAGACTTTGGTCAGTGCCTTGGCAAGGCTGGCCTTGGCCCTACTTTGCCGACCTTGGGCTCTACAGGTGTCCTGGCATTCGCATTTGGGGGAAGGGTGATACGTGACCTGACGCTTAGGAAGCTGCTCAGAGCGTTAGCATTTTCACCCCTACTTCAGTGCTACGGACAACCCAGGGCGTGCGCAAGTACCTACCGCTGAGCTGTATTCTCAACCCTTGAAGACATTATTTTCGTTTTGTGCACACTAGTGTTTAAATATGTGCCTGGTGCCCGAGGAGGCCAGAGGGCCCTCTGCAAGAACAGCTAGTGCCCTTAACCACTGAGCCATCTCTCCGGCCCCATGTTTTGTTTTGTCTTTATTAATTTCTTTGAGTTGGGGTCTCGTGTAGCCTAGGCTGGCCTGGAACTCACTATAGAGCTCACAGGTCTTGAACTTTTCATTCTCCAGCCTAGGCCTTCCACAAGCTGGGATTTCGGGTCTGAGCCGCCATACCTGGTTTGGTAGGTTTTAATACAGGGGCTCACTCTCTAGCCCAGCCCGCGTGGACCGTGGACCCTCCAACCCAGAACAGTTGGGATTACAGACCTGTGCCTCCAGGTTGGGCCAATCCACACTCTTCCTGGGTGCTGAACTGGCACACTTTCAGAAGGCACCCTGGTGTCAAGAAGGGAATGGCATTCGACTGCAGCCCTCTTGGGAAGCTGTGGCTGACTTGGGTATGCCGATGGCCTTGTGTTTTCTCCTGCCCGAGGAGGCTGAGATGGTGGGCGTGCCTTTCTCTGTGTTGGTCTGTTACAGCTGACCTGCGGGAGTGTGACTCAGCAGGATTGGGAGCTGGAGTTCTGTCTAATCATCCGTGTATCATTCAAACACCAAGATTCTTATTTAGTGACTAATGAACGTGTTCTACAGTGCCCTCTCCCACACAGGTCCCCAGAGAAAACAGCCTCTGTCCCCTATCCTGCAGGTTTGCCGTCTTGGGATCCCATGGCTGTCCTTCCTGGGCTCTGGGGCTCCTTTGCCCATGTCAGCAGAACGGTCAGCCAGCGCGGCTTCAGGTAATACTTAACATCTTGTTCTTGAGAAGCATCCTGGGTAAACCTGCCTCTCTGGCTGGATCCCGTGGTGACTAGAATGGAAGAGGGAGCTCAGAGAGCTGTCGGGTCCGCATGGGGGACAGGTTAGGGCAGATGAAGGAAAGAGTGGCTGTGGTGGAAGCTGTGTTCAGTCCCTGTCAGTTCCTTAGAGTCTGTTCTGAGCCTGCCACTCTTAGGGCTTTTAAACCCCTTATATTTTGAAAAATTCACTTTGTGGGGTGATGGTGTGAGAGTGTGTGTGTGTGTGTGTGTGTGTGTCTATCTATTTGCGCATGCACGTGTCCTGGTACACGTGTGGAAGTCAGAGGACAACTTGCAGAAGTTGGTTCTCTCTACAGTGTGGTTCTCAGAGATTAACCTAAGGTTTTTGCCCTTGGTGGCAAGCCCCTTCATCTGTTCAACCATCTTGCTGACCCCAAACTTTTTTTTTTTTTTTTTGGATTTGGTTTTTTGAGACAGGGTTTCTCTGTGTAGCCCTGGCTGTCCTGCGACTCACTCTGTAGACCAGGCTGGCCTCGAACTCAGAAATCCACCTGCCTCTGCCTCCCAGAGTGCTGCAATTACAGGCGTGCACCACCACCGCCTGGCTGACCCCAAACTTTTTTCAAGAATGATTTTTTTTTTTCACGACTGTGGACTGAAATCCATGGTTTCCAACTTTCTTCTTACATTTTATTTTGATTTTTGTTGTTTTTGTTTGCTTTATAGAATAGTTTTACTGTATAGCTGTAGCAAGCCTAGACATTTCCATGTAGACCAGGCTACCCACTTCCCACTTCTGCTTCTTGAGCACTGGGATTACAGGCACATGCTATCAGCTATCTGTGTTACTTGTAATTTTGAGACAAGATCTCACCAGGTTTCCCAAGATGACTTTAATCTTACCCTGGAGCCCACATGACTTTGAACCTACCATCTTCCTGCCTCAGTCTCCCATGTTGTCAGGATTGCATTCTTGGCCCAGCAAAATTAACCTTTAATTACAACATCGCACGACCTTGTTGGTTCATTCTTCGTTACCGAGCCAAGATAGCCCCACCCCCAGCCACACTGCTCTCCCTGTGAGACCCTATTTTCCTTCTTCCTGCATCCTGTAGATGAATGAGAATTGCTTCTCCTGCAGAAGAGTAATCAAGGTAGGCCCCAGAAACATGCTGTGAATCAGCTAACTCTAAGATGTGATAGGCGCGGGGAAAGTGGCTCAGCAGTGATGGTGACCTGGCCGAGTTCCATCCTTAGGACCCATGTGGTGGAGGGAAAGGACCAGCGCCTGTCCACATGCATGTGCAGAGTAGAGCCGATGGGGAGAAACGTGAGGGTGCCCAGAGGGGAAGTGGGTGCAGCCTGCCCAAGCCCCTAGGGCGTTCGAGACGCCATCCACAGCGGAAGCAGCAGGACTGGAGTGGCTTGCAGAGCGCACAGGAGGTCAGTAGGGACCTTCTGAATTTGCTATGCGCGGAATTGAGGAGAGCTTTGCTGTGTACAGTCAAGGCTAAACAAAGAAGAGGCGTGGCCTGGAGGTGGAGTCACAGCCGGAAGCCGTGGGGATAGGCATGTTGGGAAGAGGTACTGGGATGCCCTTGGATTGTGCTAGAGATGCCAATGTCAGCTGGGCATTGGTGGCGCACACCTTTAATCCCAACATTTGAGAGGCAGAGGCAGGTGGATTTCTGAGTTTGAGGCCAGCCTGGTCTACAGAGTGAGTTCCAGGACAGCCAGGGCTACACAGAGAAACCCTGTCTCGAAAAATCAAACAAACAAACAAACAGGAGAGAGAGAGAGAGAGAGAGAGAGAGAGAGAGAGAGAGAGAGAGAATGTCACACAATTGGAAGGTGGAACTCCCACGGTGGCAAGACTGGATCTGTACCTAATGCTCTTCTGTTTTTGAAGAGGAACGGGTTTGGAGGGTGGTGGTGCTACAAGATGTCCTCGCTCACATTCCCCTTGTTTGGAGGCTAAGGCAGGGGTTCACTTGGTCGCAAGAGTTTGGCAAGGTAGAGAGACCCATCTCAGAAGCAAACAAGTTGTTATCTTGACAGTTTCTAGTTTCTGTCATGATGTGTCAGGGCTCCCTCAGAATAGAGTCTCCAGGTTCCCAGACTCTGAGAACAGGGAAGCAGGATCTGGGGAAGCAGGTTCTGCAGGATTGGCGGGGTGAGGCGGCCTGTGGAGCCACGTTAGCCCTCCTTGACTTTCAGAACGCAAAGGCTGGAGTTGAAGGGTGCCATCAAGTTTCCTGTCACAGAAATATTGCAATCTTGACACCAATAGAAGCTCTTGGTTTTATGAGAGAGTACACAGATTATTGGCCTCAAGCCTGTGATCCTCCTGCCTCAGCCTCCCAAGTGCTAGGATTACAGGTCTTTGCCAGCAAACTGTCTTAGAAGCTCACCATTCTAAGCAAGTGGGTAGTTGAGACTTCACAACCCCTGACTTTTGGTTCCTGGGTCACTCTGCTTAGTGTGTACCTGTGTATGTGTGGAGCTGACCTGCTCCTTCCTGCCCTCTGAGAGGCCCGGAGAGATCTCAGTCACAGACTTACTTATTTTCTCCCATTAGCACCTCTGGGAGCCTCAGTGCAATCCAGAAGATGACTCGGGTCCGTGTGGTGGACAATAGCGCCCTGGGCAACACCCCGTACCATCGGCCTCCCCGATGCATCCACGTCTACAACAAGAGTGGGGTGGGCAAGGTGGGCGACCAGATCCTGCTGGCTATCAGGGGGCAGAAGAAGAGAGCGCTCATCGTGGGACACCGCATGCCTGGCCCCCGGATGACCCCAAGGTTCGACTCCAACAACGTGGTCCTCATCGAGGACAATGGCAACCCTGTGGGGACTCGAATTAAGATACCTATCCCGACCAGCCTTCGCAGGAGGGAAGGGGAGTATTCCAAGGTGCTGGCCATCGCTCAGAACTTTGTGTGAGCAGAGCGGTCATTCCCTCCATGGGACAGAATAAATGTTTCAGTGTGTGCTTTCTTCCTATGCTGTTGAACTGTGGTCGTGAGGTGGGTAACTAACGCAGTTGACTGCTTGCATCCTCCCCAGACTCCTCCTCTTACATCTGACAGCCTCTGGCCTGTGCAGGGACTGGACAACTGTTTCTTTTCTCCGTACTTGTTGAGCTCCTTGGGGGATTAAGTATTCCTTATTTCTTTAATGGAGTTTTATCAACTCACAAAACCATTTAAGATGCTACGAGGTTAGAGAGATGGCTTGGTAGTTAAGAGCAACGGCTGCTCTTCTAGAGGACCAGGTTCCATTCCTAGTACCCATATGGTGGCTCACAGCCTTCTGTAACTCCAGTTCCTGTGGAGTGATGCCCCCTTCTGGCCTCTGTGGAGACTGCATGTGTGTGCTGCACAGATACGCATGCTGGCAGAACACACCTACACATGAAATAAAATAAAAAGAGATACTATAGCCACTTATTACAGCATCTTGGCCTCCGAGAGGCTCACGAGGGCGGTGGTCACAGGCTCTAGGTTCCAGCTGCCTGGGTCTGAGTCACAGCTCCTCCCGTTACCACCTCATGATATTGGGCAAGTTGGTTTATTTTTCAGAGCCAGTGTTTCCACATAATAAATTATGATGATGTCCACTTGGTGCCACAGATACGAAGATTAAAAGAGCCAGTGCCTGTGAATGCCCAAGCAGTGGCTGGAATCCCTCGCTATTGGCAGTTTCTTGTATTGACTGTGCGCATGCTCGCTATTGGCTGGTTCTTGTATTGATTGTGCGCATGCTCGGTATTGGCTGGTTCTTGTATTGACTGTGCGCATGCTCGCTATTGGCTGGTTCTTGTATTGATTGTGCGCATGCTCGGTATTGGCTGTTTCTTATATTGACTCTGCGCATGCTTGCTCCAAGAGAGCAAAGGTGAGAGGAAACAGGTGCGGCTCTCGTCCTCCCCGGCCTTAGAGTATTACAGAAGAACCCAATAAATCCCTCTAACGAGGGCTTATAATGAAGGCTTAGACCTTCAGGTTAGTGCTGTCCCAGAGAAAGGGTTCCCTCAGCTGCAGTCTAAATAGGCAATGTGGCAGGAGCCCAAATGAGGGTTACTTAAGGGGCTGGGTGCGGTGTGAACCAGGACTCCTGGCCGTCGGGAGTGTGTTAGACTTAGCGGTTGCGTGTGTGTTTAATCTGTGAGTAATTAAGGAGCTGTGCACTCATGTCCTTTAAAGGAGTGGGGGATTATTTGGAATGTAAACAAAGAATATAGAAAATAAAGTAATATATATATTTATCTATATCTATCTAATATATATGGGAGTGGGGCTTTGCTAGGGAGAAAAGAGCATGTGTGCCCAGGCCTGCAGTGAGTACCAGGACCTTTAACATGTGAGCCTTTGGGCCACTTCAGACCCTGCTATACCGAGTCAGGAGAGGATTGGCCCTCCCTTTACTCCTGGCCGCAAGGCCCTGGGAAGGAGGCTTATCTTATCCAAAGGCAGTAAGATGCCGGCGAGGGGTATTGGGGAAGAGGAGGGCAGGTGGGTTGGCTTTTTCTTGAGGGTTTGAAGAGGACAGACGGCAGGACTGAGAGATGCCACGGCGGACTATGCCACACTCAGACATAGGTGCTTGAAGAGGTGGGATTGGCAGGAGACTGATACGGAGGAGGCCGAAAAGGCCGGAGTCTGGGTTCCTGGGCTCCCCGTGTAGAACACGGAGCTTGGGTGCTATTGCAGAGGCCTGAGGATCTGAGAGAAGGGGTTGTTGGTGGGCTAAGTGGCCGTTCCTCTGAGGTGCCAGTCGGGTAGCTGTGTATAGTCTTAAGTTACAGCAGTAGTGTGCTGTGGTGAGATCGAGGTGTGTGCATATTCTTAGTGCTTCTCGAAGTCCTTGGGTTTAAGTACAGGTCCCCCTGCTGGTGAATACACTTTCAGAGGCCATGTGGAATACCTGGGTCTCAGGCCAGGTCTCTGTCTTCCCCTTAACATCCCTATCTCTCATTTTTACTGTTGCTGGGGCCTCCATCTTGACTCCTACCAGCTGTGATCCTACAGGCTGCCATCTTGATTATCGGGTCCTCGGGGCAGACCTTGGGAGGGGTGTCGAGGTGAGGGCTGCCAGCCTGAATACCAAGAGGCAGAAACTTAGCTTTTGTTTCCAGCACATGTGGGTCCAGCTCCCAGGTGCCCTCTGGCTGAGTTTGTGCGGAGGGATCCTGGGTGCTTTGGGAGCATACCGGTGTCCCTCCTGATATGGGACCCTCTAAAAGGACTGCATGTGGTGTGGCTGCTATAGTGGACTCTAGGGGTGGACCAGCTGTGGCAGACAGCACGCCAGCACGCCAGTTTGCTAACCTGTTTACAGCCTCGGTGCGGTGCTGGGGCTTAGTGGACTCTTAATTCCCTGCTGTCTCTGCAGCTTCAGGAAGGTGGCCTGGCAGGGGTGGGGGCGGGGTGGATGAGGCCTCTGTCTTGGGGCAAAGGAAAGAGCGATTGTCCTCAGCCTGACACAAGCTGTTTTCTCCTGGACCTTTGCTCCCTCACAGGGCAGCCTGACCTGCGTTGTCTCACAGCTTCTCTGGCCATTGGCTTAGCTGGAGCTGGGCCCGCCCCCTCCCTCTGCCCTGCCCGTGTGTTTTCAGGGGCTTGGCTGCTCTGCTGGGCCCCCTCAGCCCCCTCCCCTGCTTCCCAGCTGTTGAAGCTCACCACTGTCCTCTGAGTGACTCTTATCCTTGCTGTCCCCTCTGCTCTCTTATGGACTTAAGCACTCCTCCCTAGGTGTTCTGTCCTGACCACTAGAAGCCTGTGGTTTCCACACAGGCTAGTGCCTGTGACGCAGGACCTCGGAGCTCACTGCCCAGAATAGCCCCGGCCTGGTTGCCCTTCCAGCCGTCGTCCTATCACTTTGCAGAGGGAGATCTAATTTGTAGCCTACCCCGCCCCCCACCATGCCCACAGCCGGTACTTTCTTCGCCCATGAAATATTTATAATCACAGATTATGTTTCCTTTGGAGTGTAAGTTTGCTTTTGTTTGTACCCCTTCTGTGCCCTTAAGAAAGCCACCCCTGTCGGGTTGCAGGCCTCGCTTGTCTCCCAGAGTTACCACGGACTTCCTTGCACTGTCTTTGCTGCTGTCCTGCCCACCCACGGTGTGACTCTGCCACACTGCTACAGAAGGACTGCGGCGGGAAAGGCTCCTAGATCAGCATCTGCGGTTGGAAACCGGTCACTGGCTAGCTGTGTGTCTCTGGCCACAGGCTCAGGCTAAAGGGGAGATGCAACTTGTCCTTTGATGGCTTGGATGCTCAGGGCACCTGGTTGATGGCTTCCCTTTGCAGATCCAGCCTGACACTAAATATAAGTCTTTGTCCCATCCACCCAGAAGGATGTGCCCATGACTGAGTTAGGGACCTGGCCAAAGCATCCATAGAGGCTGTCTGTCTCTGGCAGGAGTGTCACGTGGTCTTTGCTGACTTCTGCAATGCCATCAGCCCTACCTCCAGCATGGTCTTGGCTTTCTCATGTTCCTTCGTGGTCCTTGGTTAGAGAACTGTAGAGTGTCTCCTGCTGTAGTGCAAGCTGGCTTGGAGCTTTCTATGCAGACCGGGCTGACCTTGTTCTTACTTGTACAGCTGCCTTGGCCTCCCACGTACCAAGGTCATAGATGTGCAGTGCTAGGCCTGGCTCAGGCTGAGAAAAGGTTTTGGTGGAAATTGCATTACACTGGAGTCCGGTGTATAGCTGGAGTTATACTCGCATCTTTTTATTTATTTATTTTTGTTTTTGTTTTTTTTTCTGAGACAGGGTTTCTCTGTATAGCCCTGGCTGTCCTGGAACTCACTCTGTAGACCAGGCTGGCCTCGAACTCAGAAATCCACCTGCCTCTGCCTCCCAAGTGCTGGGATTAAAGGCGTGCGCCACCACCGCCAGCTAATACTCCCTATACATCCCATCCCATCTACACATCCATCCCACAGCGTCTTTCCTTTCCCTAATTTTGTAATTCGCTCTTCAACAAAGAAAGAACACTGGCGTTGTGTTCTTTTCCACCTGTTTGGCTGTGGACCACTGGTTGGTTCCTGGCCTTTAGGGTGTATTTTTGCTAGATAATTTTACCAAATTTGAGTCGCTTCCTCTGCCTTTCCTGAGAGGAAAGGGATCAAGGGCTTGTCTCACGCATTCAGGGTAGTAATGACCTCTTGCCATTTGCCTGACAGTATGACAGGCTGTCTGTCTTGTTGGATGGCTTTTTGAAGAGGAAACACTGACTTTGAGAATTTGAAAAGAGCTCTTGCATAATTGGGATGCCCTTGGGTATTATGAAACCTGGAGTGGGCGAGAGAGAGCTTGAGGCCCAATATTTACATCGCCAAACAGAGGGCAGCAACCCTTTCTCGCCCAGGATGGAGGGGCCAGCTCCCCACTCGCTACCTGTGTCCTGCCCACTCCGGCTGCCAGTTTCCTGTTGATTTTACCTTGTTTCCCCAGAGCTGCTTGGCCTAGGAAGAGAAGGCTGGCCCTTCTCTCCCAGATGCTAGCCTTAGCACCGGCTGCCACACCTGGCCTCTGGTGGGTTTTCGGAGCTGAGAGTAGACTGTACTGCCCTTTCTGGGTTCATTCAGTGTCTTCCTGGCTAGCCACAGCTTATGTCCAGAAAGGGGTGGGCATATCGAAGCCAAGAGTAAGCTCTGAAGGTCCAGAAATCTTACCAGTGTTCCGTTCATAGGAAACATTAACTGAACTTGCTGCCAGCCCTGGTTCAAGGGTGTGGTGAAGGAAGAACGCTTAAACTGAGGTTTTAGTGTTCTTTGTAGGACCTCTTTCTCCGGGACAGGTCCCTGTAATTATAGATAGTCTTGTGGTTTCCCAATTATCCCAAACAACCTTGGCTGCAGACCTCCCAGCCCATGGGCACTCTTAGTATTTAATCTTTTGCAGAGACTTTGCGTGTGCATATGTTCATTTTGTCACACATACAAACTAATTTTAGTCCCATTCACTCCAAGGGTTATATGTTTATGTGTCTGAAATATTTCTACTTTATGTTTATTAGAGGCCAGAGGAGGTGTCTGATTCCCCAGAGCCAGAGTTACAAGTGCTGTAAGCCATGGGCGCTTTGGGAGATCGCTTCCCTGACAAACCACCTAAGAGAAGCAACTTTAGAGCAGGGAAGACCCCGTCTGGTTTGGGGTTTCAGGCCGTGGTCAGATGCTCCACTGCTTTGAGGCCTACAATAGGGGTACAGTGTGGAGTGCGTGGAGAAGGCTCCTCCCATCCCAGGGCCTGCAGAGCAGAGGGGAAAGGGTTAGCCTCCCAATAGCACCTTCAAGTACAAGCTGCCGTGGCTTAACTTCCTTACACTAGCCCTCCCAAACAGTGCTAATGGCTGGGACCGGGCTTTTACACATGCCAAACACCCAGCACCCATGGAAATGCTGGGTGGGCACGGTAGCCTGCCTGTTAATCTAGCCTATAAGAAGGTAGATACAGACTGGTCATATCATGTAGCTCTGGGTTTGATTGAGCACCCCTGCCTCTGTGAATCAGGTGGAAGAGCTCATGACCTCCACCATGTATACGTACCCACAGACGTGTACCCAGACACATGCACAACACAAGTAGAAAAAGTGTGTGGTGTGTGTGTGTGTGTGTGTGTAAGAGAGAGAGAGAGAGAGAGAGAGAGAGAGAGAGAGAGAGAGAGAGAGAGAGAGAATAGCAATAGCAGCTCTTCAGGACACATCCAAAGTCTTCAGAACCTCAGCCTGGCTTTCTTTCTCCCTGAGTCAGGGGACCCCTGAGGGCTTTCACCTTCGACTCTGATGAATTCCCTGAAGCATGCTTTGAGAGTTAGCCAAGGTGACATATGCCTGTGATCCTACAGTGTGAGAGGTAGAGGCAGGAAGATCCAGAGTTCGAGGCCAGCCCAAGCTATTCGGAAACCCCGTTTCAAAACGAGACAACAGAAAACTCTCCCAAAACAAAACAAAAACTCCCGTGGATGGGACTAGCTTAAGAAGCCGGACTGGCTGCTGTGAGGTGGGGTTTTGGTTTTCAAGAACAACTGCCTGGGCGCAGAGAGGCAAAGCTGAGGACCGGACTGGACCGGACCGGACCAGACCAGACCAGACCGGACCGGACCAGACCAGACCAGACCGGGCAGGAGGTGAGGCATTGGGGATGCTGTGTGCAGACTCGCCTTTGAGCCCTTTGTCCCCCCACAGCCTAGGACAGCCCAGGAAGGCCTCCTCTCCCGGACTGAGCACTTCCTTATCTGGACCCCTGTGGCTTCTGAACAACACAGTTTCAGGCCTGCATCCGTCCCTCACAGGGCTTGTCTAAGGCCTTGTAATCTTTAGTCTCTCTTATCTACTTGTGAGACTCACCTCGGGATCGGGAGGCTGCTGGACATGCCTGTGGTAGGAGATGGTTTTCATTAGGTTAACTGAAGTGAGAAGGCTGTCCACTTTAGGTGAAACTGGTTCCTGGGCTGAGCCTAGACTGTTGTAGAGAGAAGTGAGCTGAGAAGAAATGTTTATCTTGTTCTTTAAATTAAGTCATAAAAGGAGTCGTCGTCGTGCAAGGGTCTGGTATAAGGTTGACCTTCTGACATTTCCAGGTTTGGAATAAGCCCCCCTGCTGGGCACGGCAGCTGCTCATTTCCAAATAGATTCCTAGCCCCACAGTCTGCCCTTACTGGCTGGGTGTCTCAGGCTCCCTACTGGTGAGGTGTCTTCCTATGCCAAGTCTAGACTGATAACCCAGTTCAACTGGAGTCTGCATTTATGTGCAGAGAATCAATGTGTTTCTTGGAGAGAACCTTTGCTGATGGGACATTTGGCTTTAACTCTGATGTCTATTCTAGGACTAGGTATGAAAAAGGAGCGCTTAACTGAAAGCTAATTTCCTCTCTCCCTTTCCCTCCCTTGAGACAAGGTCTTACTGTGTAGCCCCAGCTGGCCTGGAACTCATTTAGTAGACCAGGCTGGCCTGGAATTTACATATCTACCCGATTCTGCATCCTGAGTCCTGGGATGCCCTGGCATGCCTACCCTGCCTTACTTTGTCTTTTAAAAAAATTCTATCTGTGTACATATATGTATGAGATATAGTATATGTATATATTCTATATGATATACATTATATGTATATATTCTATATGATATACATGTGTGTATATATGTGTGTGTGTGTGTATATATATATATTTTTTTTTGAAACAGTGTTTCATGCAGCCCATGCCAGCAAACTTGTCATGTAACCAGTGATGATCATGAACTCCTGGTCCTCTGGATGTATGTCTTAAGTGCTGGATCACAGGGCCGCAGAACTACCCCTTACTATAACTGGTTATTTCTTCTCCAAATTTAAATGCTGTTTCCTATCTGCCACTGCTTCCAATTGCACAGAAGTTCCTATGATCTAGTGTTCACGGTGTTGGGGTGACAAGGGGCCAATGGGGCACTTGCTTCTGGGAGAGTGGAGAGGGGAGCCCTCACCTCAGTCTGGGTGAGGGTCTGCATCTCGAATGGATGAGAAGGAGGTGGGGGACTCAAACCGACTGTGTTTACATGGGGTCTTGGAAGTTAATTGACAGTATCAGGCTCAGGCAGGGGGCAGACAGGAAACAGAAATAAAGAGGAGTTACACCCAAGGGAAATGGCATCATGCTACCACAAGTTGGACTTAGTGTTCTTCAGTTTGCAGAAAGACGTATGTATATATGTATGTATGTATGTATGTATGTATGTATGTATGTATGTTTGTTTGTATGTTTGTATGTGTATGTATGTATGTTTTCACAGGTGACAGGGTCTCAATAAATAGCTCTGGCTGGCCTGGGACTCCCATTTGTAGAGCAAGCTGGCCTTGAACTTGCTGTAGAGTCCTGTGCCACCATGCCTGGCTATGGGATGTTGCATATGGACAAGGCTTCTCACCTGGTTTTCCCTCTTGTCCCCATCCAGAAGGCTGTGGAATAAACAAAAGTATTGACAGGCAAAAGTTAACATTTTTCATCTTAAAAAAAAAAAAAAGAACTTGTGTGTGTATGTGTATATATGTGTATGCATGTGCCTGAGTATATCTGTATGTGCACCCAGGGTGAGGGTGGGGCAGGAGAGGTGTCAGTGAAGACTACCAGAGGACCAGGACTGGTCAACTCCCAGAATAAAGCAGGAGTCCTTGAATCATGTGAGTGCAAGCTTATGTGAGCTGGGGTCTTTGGCCCCACATGCTGGGTCGCATGGAGGTCCCCTGCTTGGTTACTGCCAGGACCTTGTTTTCTGCTCAGACCTGATAGTCCAGGCAGTGGCTACGGCCACCTTCCTCCCTGATAGGCCGACTGACAACTTATAGTCTGTTTTTAGATTTACACGTTGCTTTCCTCCTCTTCCCCCTTTAAAATTGAGAGGAGCAGGGGACAGGCAGTGGTGGCACACAGCTTTAATCCTATCACTTGGGAAGCAGAGGCAGAGGCAGGAAGATCTCCGAGTTCTAGGTCAGCCTGGTCTACAGAGCAAGTTCCAGAGACACCCAGGGCTACACAGAGAAACCCTGTATCAAAAACCGATAAATAAAGAAACAAACAGCTGGGCGATGGCGGAGGCAGCGGCGGTGTTGCTGCCTGTAATCCCAGCACTCTGGGAGGCAGAGGCAGGCGGATTTCTGAGTTCGAGGCCAGCCTGGTCTACAGAGTGAGTTCCAGGACAGCCAGGGCTAAACAGAGAAACCCTGTTTCGAAAAAACCAAATCCAGAAAACCAAAAAAAGAAACAAACAAATTAATTAATTAAAAAATGAAATTGAGACAGCGTCTCATGTAGACCAGTCTGGCCTCAAACTTGGCTGTGGTCCTGAGGTGGGGTTTAGTCCTACTCCGGGGCCTCTCGTTTGGTGCTTCCTTCTCTTGCTCCATCACTAGGATTTCTGCCTTGAGTTTCCAGCATAAGCCCTCAAGAGCTCACAGGCGGCCCTGTGGCCAGGAGTGTCCTTTCTTGTCTGGAGAGGTGACCGATCATCTTAAGGAGTCCTTGCTCAGATTTCTCATCAATGAAGTTCCAGTCAACACTTAGAAAATCCAGGCTGGGTGTCTTAAACGGCCTCTCAGGACCCGTGCTGCCTCTTTCCACACTGCGCTGTGTTGGGGAGGCGGGGCAGGAGCTTGGGGGACAAGAGAAAAGGATGGAATGTCTGACACGGGCTTCTTTGTCCCCTTGGGGGCTGCCACAGCCCTGGTCACCTCACAGCCACACTATAGTCAAATGTCTGCCTTGCCCAGGGCCTGGGCCCCAGGGCCACGCGGCACCCATACTGGCCCACGCCTTTGAAAGCAATCCCTTTGGGTCCCAGCTGTCGCCTGCTCTGCCCTTGGCCTTATGCAAACATTCATTACAAAATGCTCTTGGGAGGGGCTCGACAACCCCCTTGAACATTCTATTCTGTGAGAGATGGCTCAGTGGTTAACAGCACTGACTGCTCTTCTGAAGGTCCTGAGTTCAAATCCCAGCAACCACACAGTGGCTCACCACCGTCTGAAGCCCTCTTCTGGAGTGTCTGAAGATAGCCACAGTGTACTTACATATAATAAATAAATAATCTTAAAAAAAAAAAAAAAAAGAAGCCATCACTAGCAGCCATCAACCTGGAAGAATAAGGAATTCTGGAGAGATGGCCAGAGCTGGAAAACTAGTCAGAGGTAGCCAAGTGACAGGATTGAGTGGGAGTCCCTCGGTCCCAGCCAGAGCCACAGATGTGAAGGTGAGTAGACTGTACTGAGACCTGGCCGCAGTTGCAGTTTGTGGTTCATAGCAGTGGTGGTAACTGCCAGAGGGCTACAGCTTTAACCCATCGTTGCCCGGCTTCATGTCCCAGTGTACTTAAGACAGTGGTCCTAGCAGCGCCTGCACACACATGTGCACACACACACAAGGGAGGACAGACAGACAGGTTTGGTGTCACACACCTGTGAATCCCAACACTCTGGAGTTGGAGGCAAGAGGTTATTGTCAGTCACATAGGATGTTCAAGAACAGCTTGGCCCACAGGAGAGTTTATCCCAAAGTGGGGGAAAGACAAGATGAGAATAGTTATTTAGAAGTTTAAGGAAACTTGCTTTCGAGGAGTTACGTTAAGCATCTAAACACTGAAGGCTAGCGGGGAGCTGAGTCTCTATCTGGAGTCACTTCATAGGACAGGTGACCTCAAGGGACAACACAGGAGCAGAGCTGGGGTAGGACCGGCCTATAGGGGAAGCGTGGCCAGCTCAGTGAGTGACTGGTAAGCCTGGGCTAAGGTGGACACGTTGCCTCTGCCATCTCTTCTGTGTGACATAGGCCGTGGAGCTGGCTGCCGGCTGTGACCTTTCCACTGAGGAGCAGCCCTCATCTGGGCTGTGACCTCTAAATCAAGCACGTCTGTGTGTCTGTCCGTATTCCAGCTCAAGGCCTGGGAGATCTGAGTGAGAGATCTCAGCAGCTTCAGAAGACTGCGAAAGGGAAAGAGAGGCACAGAGAGCCCAGAGCAGAGAGGGAGGGGCAGAGAGGGAGCTGAATGAGACCTCAGGACAGACCAGTGGGGAAGAAGGACGGACAGACGGGGGTGAGGAAGTGGAGTCCTGGAGGTGGGAGGTGAGACTCTAAGAGGAAGTGGGCAGGAGCTAGAGAGACGGATTAAAGGTTAAGAGCACTGGCTGCTCTTCCAGAGGACCTGGGTTCAATCCCCAGCACCCACACGGCAGCTCACAACTGTCTACCTCCAGTTTCAGGGGATCCGACACCCAAACACACATAGATAGACACATGTGCAGGCAAGACACAAGTAATAAAAATAAACAAACCATAAAAAAAGAGGAAGTGGCCAGGCTTATCAGACAGGATGCCTGCAGAGGGCCAGAGAAAGAACCACAGACGTAGGTCACAGGTGAAAGTGCTGAGGTCAAGGCTTCCTGAGGTATTGTGGGAAGGAGATGGGGTCAGGGATGCTTTCCACCGTGGTCTGAGAAGGGCTGAGGTGAGAAGGCAGGCTCAAGGGCTTATCTGACTCAGACTGGGGATGCTTTAAAATTATTATTATTATTGTCCTGGAGAGATGGCTCAGTGGTCAAGAGCACTGACTGCTCTTCCAAGGGTCCTGAGTTCAATTCCCAGCAACCACATGGTGGCTCACAGCCATCCACAATGTGATCCGATGCCCTCTTCAGGTGTGTCTGAAGACAGCTACAGTGTACTCATACACATAGAATAAACACATAAATAAATCTTAAAAAAATTATTATCATAGTTATTGTTACTGTGTGTGTGCCACAGTTCATGAATGGAGGCCGGAGGAGAACTTTCCAGATTCAATTCTCCCTTCCCACCGTGGGTTCCGGGGGTCAAGCTCAAGCTATCAGGGTTGCACAGCATGTCCTTTAACTGGCTGAGCCACAGATGGGGACCACAATCTGTCCTGTTTCCTGTGTCTGCTGATAGTGGTTCTATGTCCTTTGAGACCCTGGTGTTGCTGAAGGTCGCGGCCCCCCTCTTCACGTCTGGCGACGGTCCTGCGCATGGTCCCCTGTAAGCGTGTGGTCCTTCCATAGCCTTCCGTTTTCCCAGCAGCCCTCCAAGGCAGGCTCTGTCCACACCACTGGGTTTGCTCTGTGCTTCAGACATCAGAGTCAAAGCTGTGGAGGTGGGACGGCACGTGTAAGATGCCAGGCGGAGACATGGAAGCGCTGGGCAGCTTAGCACTCTGCAGTGTGGGATTCTGCAGTGGAGGGAGAAGCTGGAGGGAGGGAGATGGTGCAGACTGGTGGAGGAAGACGCATCAGAGATGGAGATTTGGGGGAACATGAGAAGGTGAGAGAGCTGGGGGGAGGCAGGGGGACTGATGTGGGAGGGGGCTTGTCAGGGAGGCAGGCATGTGTGCTGGATGTCTTACTTAGGGTTTATATTGCTGTGAAGAAACACCATGACCACAGCACCTATTATAAAGGGCGACCTTTAGTGGGGGCTGGCTTACAGTGTCAGAGGTTTAATCTGTTATCGTCCTGTCGGGAAACATGGCAGCATGAAGGCAGACATGGAGCTGAGACAGCAGGAGACTGACTTGCACTCCAGTGGACATAGCTTGAGCATAGAAGATCTTAAAGTCCCGCCCCCCCCAATGGCACACTTCATCCAAAAAGGCCACACCCACTCCAGTAAGGCCACACCTCCTAACAGTGCCATTCCCCATGGCCAATTATTCAAACATATGAGTTTATGGGGGCCATTCCTACTCAAACCTCCATACTGGGTATATCTATAATTCCAGAGCACAGGAGGCTGAGACAGGAGCATTGAAATAAATTTGAGGTCAACCTGGACTACACTGTAAACGCAAGGCTAGCCTGGGCTGCAGAGCAAGACCCTATCTTAAAAAACAAGAACCAAAACAAGCAAACAAACAAACAAAAAACAAACAAACAGGGGGATGGAGAGATGGCTCAGTGGTCAAGAGCACTGGCTGCTCCTCCGGAAGATGCAGGTTTGATTCTCAGTGATACAGTGGCTCACACTGCAGCCCCAGTTCTGGGGAATCCACATACGTGTTGGAGAAAAGGTGTGTGGGATGAGGAGGAGGAGGAGGAGGGGAAGGAGGAGAAGGAGAGGGAGGAGGAGGGGGAGGATGCTGAAGCTGTCCAAGCCGGATGTGGCATGGGAAAGACAAGGACCAGCTGCCGCCAGGTAAGGAGAGGCGGAGGCAGGCGTCTGTGAATTTTCTATCCGCTAGAGGAAGAGGTTGTTCAGCTGGACTCTGTGGCCTTGTGTGCAGAGACAGACTAGAAAAGGAGGAGGCCAGGGGCATCTTGGGTATGTACTACAGGGTACTCTTAGAGTATGCAATGCCCAGGACAGAGTCATATCCCAGGCTGGCCTTGGACTTGCTGTCTGTAGGAGGATGCTCTTGCATGGTCCCGTGTCTCTGCCTCTTTTGTGGTGTTCGTACCATGCTCGGTTTTTGCGATGCTGGGGCTCTGATCCAGGGTTTTGTGTATTCTAATCAAGCACGACCTACTGAGCTTCATCTCCAGCCAGGTTTTCTGGGTCTTAAACACACTCTGTTCGTGGGTGCCATACACAGGTTTGCACTAAACTGGGTGCCTGACTCGAAAGAGCAGGGAATATGTCTTTTGGTGTCTTTGGTACTTAGCACAAACACCCAGTGCTTACATCTCCTACTTGAGTGCAGGTATCTTGTTTTTGTGCCCCTGTGGGTTCCCCAGGGCTGGCAGTGTGGGCATTGACCACACGTTTCCACCAGCCTGGAAATGCTCCATGGGAGGAGGTGTTGATGCTGCTCTGGATACTCTCCTCTCCTTTATGTTCACACACACATACACACACACACACACACACACACACATACACACAAACCAGCACACACACATACACACACACACACATACACACACACACACCCCAGCACACACACACACACACATACACACACACACACCCCAGCACACACACACACACCCCAACACACACACACACACACCTCAGCACACACACACACACTCCCAGCACACACACACACACACACACACACACACACACACACCCCGGCACATACACACTCACCAGCACACACACACACACCAGCACACACACACACACCAACACACACACACACCAGCACACGCACACACACACACACACACACCCAGGCACATACACACTCACCAGCACACACACACACACCAGCACACACACACACACACACCAGCACACGCACACACACACACCAGCATACACACACCAACACACACACACACCAGCACACACACACACACCAGCATACACACACACACACCAGCACACGCACACACACACACACCAGCATACACACACCAGCACACACACACACCAGCACACACACACACACACATACACACAAACCAGCACACACACATACACACACATACACACACATACACACACACACACACCCCAGCACACACACACACACACACACACATACACCGGCACATATACACTCACCAGCACACACACACACCAGCATACACACACCAGCACACACACACACCAGCATACACACACACACACCAGCACACGCGTGCGCACACACACACACACCAGCATACACACACCAGCACACACACACACCAGCACACACACACACCAGCATACACACATACACACCAGCGCACACACACACACACACACACACACACACCAGCATACACACACCAGCACACACACACACCAGCACACACACACACACACACCAGTACACACATCAGTACACACACACACACACACACACACACACACACACCAGCACACACAGTTACAGTGCAGACTCTGACCATCCACCTGCTCACACATGTGGTACCCACACACACTCTTCAGACCGAGCTGCTCCTGAAGGCCTTTCCAGACCCAGGTTGGGCCCTGCAGCCGCACACTGCTGTGGCTCAACCAGACCCAGGTCACTACTTTGCTTAGTGTTATTGTTCCTAAGTCTTTTTTTCTTTTCTATTCTTTTTTTAAATTATTTATTGTTGTTTGTTTTTGAGAAAGGGTTTTTCTGTGTAGCCCTGGCCATCCTGGAACTTACTCTGTAGACCAGGCTGGCCTTGAGCTCAGAGATCTGACTGCCTTCCCTCCCCCAATACCCCCGCTGCCCAGTATCACCATTACCTGGACCCAAGTCTTTGTCTGATCTCTCTCTCTCTCTCTCTCTCTCTCTCTCTCTCTCTCTCTCTCTCTCTCTCTCTCTCTCTCCTATCTTCTATCTATCTATCTATCTATCTATCTATCATCTACCTATCATCTATCTTGTTTTTCCAGACAGGGCTTCTATCTGTAGCTTTGGCTGTCCTGGTACTCACTCTGTAGACAAGTCTGGCCTTGAACTCACAGAAATCTGCCTGCCTCTGTCCCCCAAGTGCTGGGACTAAAGGTGTGAGCCACCACCACCCGGCAAGATTTATTTTTCATTTCTCATGTGTACGTGTGAGCGTCTTCATGTGTGTCTGTGCACCATGGTCATGCCTGGTGGCCCTGGAGGCCAGAAGAGGGCCTCAGGTTCCTTGGAACTAGAACTATAAGTAGCTTAGCATTTCCATGTGGTTGCTGGGAATTGAACTTGGGTCCTGTGCAAAAGCAGTAAGTGCTTTTAACTGCTGAGTCATCTTTCAGGCCCCTGAGTACTTTAATTTTTTAAGAAGGAGAATGTATCTTTGTTTTATTTATGAGCTTACAACCAATTTGCACGGGATGTGGGAGTGTCAAGAGAAAGGGAGGGGGGGACAGGATTCTGTAGGGAATGGTACAGCGGGGAAGACTGCTTTCTTTCCCCCCAAGCCTGTGTTCCAGTCCTGACCTTGACAATGACCTGCCAGCAACCCCAGGCAAATCCTTTAACTCCCAGAGCCGATACCCACTCATTTGTAAAGTAGGGACAGCAAGGATGATCTTCAAGGGCCCTGGTGACCAGGCAAGCCAGAGCAAAGATCTAGGTGTTTAATCTACCATACCCACTGTTTCTGTTTCAGTGTTTACCCCCCCAAACATTTGGGCTCTCACTGGGTGACAGTTAGGGTAAGGGCTTTGAGACTGTGTCTGGTCCCAGCCAAGCACTCCTGCAGGAGGCTTAGCTGGGTAAGTTGGAGACAGAGCCTGTAGGCAGAAGCCAGGAGCAGATGGTACTTAACCTCCATGGACTGCCGTGGGATTCAGAGAGTCTATTTAGTCTGTCCCCAGGCAGAACTGGGATGCAGATCCTTGAAAAGCAGGTTGTCTGAGGAAGAGCTATGGGGAAATTCAGAAAGCTGGGATAGTGCCATAGAGAGGAAAGGGCGTCGGTTTGGCCACCTTCTGAGACCCGTGGTGTTCGCTGGTCCGCATTGCTTTGGGGAGTACTCGACTGCTGGGTACCAGTAAGCCCGACAGAGACCAGGAGTCTGTTTTATGAAGGTAAGAGGGACTTCACAGAGGTCTCAGGCCAGTGGCTCTGCATCTCCCTAAGTTAAGCCAAGAGGATTTGGTTCAGGTGGAAAGAAAGAGTTTCAGCAAGGGCCACCGGGGAGGCCAGGGGACCCTTCAAGAATCAGGGAAGTAGAAAATAGTTGGCCATCCTCTGTAGTTAACATTAATGAATGTCCTGCAACCTGGGAGTTCTTTGTCTTATTCAAACTGAACAATGGGGAAGTATGTGTGTGTGTGTGTGTGTGTGTGTGTGTGTGAGGATGCTCAGGGTTAGGCTGCTAGCTGGTGCTGGAGGGTGCCTGGGAATCTGTTAGAGATCGGGTATAAATGTGAGGTGCCCGCCAGGGACTAAAAATACTCTTAGCAACATGAATAAACCTTAAAAATAAGAGGGGGGGTGGTGGAGTAAGAACCATGAATGGCCCCTCTTAGTTTCTTTTCCTGTTGATGTGATAAAATACTCTGACAAAAGCAATTTAATAAAGAAAAACGTTTACTTTAGCTCTCCGTTCAAGGCGTGCCCAGTGAAGGAGCTATGCATGGGGGCTGCTTCTCTGCTCGTTCCTACATCGTAGGTCGTAATCCTTGGCCTAGGGCATGATTCCACCACGGCTGGGATTGGTCGGCCTGCTGCGGCTAACTTAATTAGAGGCCCATCGCCCAGGTGGTTTTAGATTTTGTCCAGTGGAGAACTTGCACCATGACAAACACTCAGAATGAGGAACAGACATAGTAGCACATGGTTTTAATCCAGCAGCACCTAGGAGGCTGAGGCACAGGCCAACGCAGGTCAGTCTCTGTGAGTTTATGTTCAAGCCTGGTTGGCACAGTGAGTTCCAGGCTAGCCAAGGTACGGAATGAAACTCTGTCCAAAAGTTTAAAAGTTAAATAAAAACAAAAATGCATGCACTTGGATTACAGGAACAAATATGTGGTTATTGTGGGTCGGTATGAGGAATTGAGATAAAATAAGGACGGACAAACGGGTGTAGTAACATTAGCTCCCTCCAGATGGGAGGGAGGGGAGGGCGAGCCGGTAGCCAAATTTCTGTGCACATTGCGCCCTCTACTGGATATGAGGGCTACCAGCAAGTGGGTTCTGGAACTGTAGTCAGACCTTGGCACCCTGAATGCCGGTAGGGGCTGTGCGCGCCACCCACCTCCTACATCATTCCCGTCCTGTTTTCCCAGTATAGATGCAGAGTGAGGGCCAGCGAGCCAGAACCGGCTGCGGGGGTCGGCTGGGAACGGGGCAGTCTGAGGTAATCTGGCCGTCAGGGCTGTGGCTGCCTCTTGTGCAGAGTCTGGGAGGGTTCCACGGGCTGGCCTGATCGCAGCCTATTCCAGCTGAAACCCACTTTGTGACTGTCTGGCACAGGCCCGCCCCGAGGGGCCAGAAGCTGGGCCTCAGATGCCGAATCTCCACGTGCAGCACGCGATTCTGGCGGGTAAACGAAACATCTGGCAGGATCTTCGTAGGAGGAAGGGAGAAAAAAAGAGGGAGAAGGCATTGGAATGCAATCCCGGATGTAACACTGATCCTGATACCAGACCACCAGGGACCAAAGTGGATGAGCCTGTCATGCCTCAGTTTCCTTCCTTGGAGCACCGGAGTACCTATCTTATAGAGATGGTGTGAAAGTAATGCATACTTGATGTAACCCACCTGGCAGTGTGCTTACCTAGCGTGCACGAGGCCCTCTACCACATAAACCCAGCACGGTGGGCATGCCAGTGATCCCAGAAATTAGGCGATAGAGACCGGGAATTCTGAGGCTCAAAGTCATCCTTGGCTGGTTAGGGTTAGGGTAGACATAGCAGTGTGATCCGATGGAGTCGTCTCATCCCAGAAGACGACATGCTGGGTCCTGGGTACCTTAGTGACTGATAGGGGAGGGCCCAGCCTATTGTGTGTGATGCCACCCCCGAGCTGGTGGTCCTGGGTTCTATAAGGAAGCAGGCTGAGCAAGCCATGGGGAGCAAGCCAGTCAGCAGCGCCCTCTACGGCCTCCGCCTCAGCTCCTGCCTCTTGGATCCTGTCCTGCTTGAGTCCCTGTCCTGACTTCCTTCAGTGATGGACTATGATGTGGACGTGTGAGCCAAATAAACCCTTTCATCTCCAACCTGCTTTTGGCCCTGGTGTTTCATCACAGCAATAGTGATTCTAGCAGGAATCCTAAGTAAGGCGTCTCTTTGCCCCCAATCTGAACTCTCACCTGCTATATATAGCTTCTTGTGCTGTGCTGTGTGTGTGTGTGATAGCCCTGACTCAGTTATTATTTATTTATTTATTTTGGATTTTTTCGAGACAGGGTTTCTCTGTGTAGCCCTGGCTGTCCTGGAACTCACTCTGTAGACCAGCCTGGCCTCAAACTCAGAAATCTGCCTGCCTCTGCTTCCCAAGAGCTGGGATTACAGGCGTGCGCCACCACGCCCAGCTTATTTATTTATTTATTTATTTATTTATTTATTTACTTATTTATTCACTTTTGATATTGAGCCCATACCTTCTCTCCTCTCAGTCCTACCCCTACCAATCCCTTCCCCCTCCCCCCTCCCCTTCTCCAGCACAGACTACCTTAACCTGCTCCTAGAGGGAATTCAGATGCCAGGGCCTCTCGTCAGAGTTCCTTAAACCTGTGTCTTACAGACATCTACTCTCTGCAGCTCTAATCCCCAGCCCCCAGCAGACATATATGTTCCCCTCCCCGCGATCTTTGCTTTCAAGGGATGGCCCTGCGGACTGCCCTCGCTTTCCCTCCCTCTCCCATAGTTCTTCAGGCCTGGTTCTTGTTGGCACCTATACAAGTGAGACTCCCCTGAAAAGTAGCAACCCCCCCCCCCCAGCTCCTGTCATCGTATCCATTGTGAGGGGCTCTGAGGATTCGACGCCATCAGTGGAGGACTTATTCAGCATGCACGTATCTCCGTGTTCCATTGTCAGCACTGCATAAACCAGATGTGGGTGCACACCTGGAATCCCAGAACCCAGGAGATGGCGGCAGAAAGATGACAAGCTCAGGGTCATCCTTGGCTATCTAGCAAGTTTGGGACCAGCCTGAGATACATAAAGAAGATGCTAGACCCCGGAATAACAAATGGGGCCAGGGAGATGGCTCAGCGGGTATCTTAGGGTTTTATTGCTGCAAAGAGACACCACGACAGAGGCAACTCTTAGAAAAACATTTAATTTGGGGCTAGCATACAGGTTCAGAGGTTCAGTCCATTATCACCAAGACAGGAGCATGGCAGTGTCCAGGCCGGCATGGTGTAGCAGGAGCTGAGAGTTCTACAGCTTCAGCCAAAGGCAAACAGGAAAAGACTGGCTTCAAGGCAACTAGGACTACGGTCTTAACGCCCACACTCACAGTGATACACCTACTCCAACAAGGCTACATTTCCTAATAGTGCCACTCCTTGGGCCAAACATCTGGCTGTTCTAGAGCGTACTATGTAGACCAGGATGGCCCTGAACTCACAGAAATCTTCCTGCTTCTGCCCCCTGAGTGCTGGGGTTAAAGGCGTGTGCCAGTCCACCTGGCAGTTTTTGTGTTTTTACTTTGAGACAGCGTCTTGGATAAGTTTCCAAAGCTGACCTTGCATTTATGATTTTCTTGTCTTAGCTTCCTAAGAAGAAAGGTAGTCCATACCTTTAATCCCAGGAGACTCTGAGTTCAAGGTCAGCCTGGGATGAAGCAAGGCCCAGATCCGGGCATGTTGGTATACAACTTTAATCTCGACCACACCTTCTCCGGGAGGCCTACAGAAGGACACTGGAAGAAGCATGATTCGCTCTTCTTCAATTGATTGCACTTCCTTGCCAGCACTTCTGTTGGAATCTACTTCTACAGAATACCTGGCCCATCAGATTTGGCTAAAATTGTCACTATTTGAATAACAATGCACATTCTATCTATCTATCTATCTATCTATCCATAAACTATGATGCAATATTGCTTAGGGAGACCTGATAGCATTTTTCACTGATATTTTGGGCTGAGGGACAGCTGAGGGCAGGGTCAGAGGCCAGCTCTGAGGTGTTGGATGTATGCACTGGGATCTTTGCATGCACACAGTGTAGGACAGAAAATGGTGGGGCTGGAGAGATGGCTCAGCGGTTAAGAGCACCGACTGCTCTTCTGAAGGTCCTGAGTTCAAATCCCAGCAACCACATGGTGGCTCACAACCATCTGCAACAAGATCTGACTCCCTCTTCTGGAGTGTCTGAAGACAGCTACCATGTACTTACATATAATAAATAAATAAATCTTTTTAAAAAAATGGTGTTGCTGGAGAGATGGCTCAGCAGTTAAGAGCACTGACTGCTCTTCCGAAGGTCCTGAGTTCAAATCCCAGCAACCACATGGTGGCTCACAACTATCCGTACTGAGATCTGATGCCCTCTTCAGGTGTCTCTGAAGGCAGATCATTTATTTAATAATAAATAAATCTTAAAAAAATGGTGTTGAAGGGCTGGAGAAAATACTGGGAGATGGCTCAATAGCTCGGTGTTGCCCACAGTCATGGACCACGTCAATGCTGAGTAGGTACAGAAGCCATAGTTCCAGCCGTGGAAGGCAGAGCCAGCAGGTCCCAGAAACAAGCTGACTGCTTAAGCTTCATATTTTGAAGCTCTGAGTTTAGTTTCCAGACTTTGCCTCCACAAATAAGGAGAAAGTAGTTGAGGAAAATTTCTCCCATCAGCCTCGGGCACACACATGCACGTACAAGTGAACATGCATTGCACATGTGCACCACACACCCCCAGACATATAAATAAAGAAACACATGGCATGAAGCTGTGTGGTGCTAGGGAAAGGGGTGCTGCTCACCCTCAGTATTCCCTGCCTGGGTCTGGGGGTGTGAAGTCCCTGGACACTGTGGCGTTCAGGGGAGTCAGTTGGTTTTCTCTGAACTCTGCCACGGGCGTGTCCTCTGCGGAGCAGGATGGGGGTAGCTTGCGCTCACTCTCGGCTTCTGAAAGCTCACACAGCTGAGATCCACTTGTGCTAAACATGGAGTGCCTGGATGTGAACGGGAGAGGGAGGGAGGAAGCCCGCTGTCGCCGAGCCTTTCCTGGGTCAGGGAATCATCGTGTGACTTTCTCGCCAGTCAATTTCTTCCCTTCTCAGCCGCAGCAAGGTGTCTCTTAGCAACTTCAGCCGACTGGGAAGAGAACCGAGGCCCAGAAATGCACGGTGATTTGCTGGAGGTCACACAGCAATGGTGGAAATGTCTGGCGGCAAGGCTAACACTTTTGTTTCTCTAGTACGCCAGGGCATAAAAATAAGAATGTATAAAAACAGCTTGAGCTCCGTCTCCTTGACAGCCTGGCACTGGCGACTCTTTGGTCTATTCTGCTTCCCTCGAATGGTTAGGACTCTGGTTGCTTTGCAGACAGGAGTCTAGCTAGCATGGCTGTCCTCTGAGGGGCTGCAGCTGTCTCAGGCAGACGCAGACACATACCCATAGAGGGTGGAGTTTGGGGACTCTTATGGAAGAATAGGAGGAGGGATTGGGGGCCCGGAAGCAGATAGGAAGCAGATAGGAACTCCACAGGAAGACCAACAGAGTCAACTAACCTGGACCCTTGGGCTCTCAGAGTCTGAACCACCAACCAAAGAGCATACATGGGCTGAACCTAGGCCTCCCCGCACATCTGTAACAGATGTGCAGCTTTGTCTTCACGTGGGTCCTGAACAACTGGGTCCCCTAAACATCCCTAAAGCTGTTGCCTGAACAGTGGAATATCTCTTACTAGCTGGGCTGCCTTGTCTGGCCTCAGTGGGAGAGGATGAACACCAGGGTGTGTGGGGGGGATATGATGGGGGCATCCACGCTCTCAGAGGGGAATGTGGGGGAGATGGGGGAAGGATTGTGGGAGGGGTGACTAGGAGGAGGGCAGTGAGTGGGGTGTAAATTGAATAACAAAGTACGGTTGCTTTTGCAGAGGCCCCTAAGTGGCGGCTTACGGCACTGTCTCCCAGCCTCCACAGTCTCTAGGCGCACCTGAGGTGCACATGCATACACATAGGCAAAGCCCTCACACACACACACAAACACCCCCCCCCCCAGGAGACACTGTTTCTCAGTGTAGCCCTGGCTGTCCTGGCACTCACTTTGTAGACCAGGCTGGCCTCAAACTCAGAGATATGACTGCCTCTGCTTCCCAGGGGCTGGGATTACAGGTGTGCACCACCACCTTCCAGCACACAAATATGTTACAAAACCCAAAAACAAGCTGGGCAGTGGTGGCACACGCCTTTAGTCCCAACACTTGGGAGGCAGAGGCAGGCAGTTTTCTGAGTTCAAGGCCAGTCTGGTCTACAAAGTGAGTTCCAGGACAGCCAGGGCTACACAGAGAAACCCTGTCTCAAAACAAAACAAAACAAAAAACCAAAACCAAAAACAACAAAAAAAACCCACGTGTAAAATCTACACAAAACATGCTGTTTAACTATTTTCAAAATGTACAACAGAGTGGCGATTTGCACATTTGCATCGGCGTGTGGGCGTCATCGCTGTACACTCCAAGCCTTGCTAAGGACTTAGCTTCTATCTCCTCTCCAGTGCTCCACTCCCAGCAGTCCTCGGGCTTTGTCTGTCTCTGGGGATTTCCTCTAATGGCCATTTCATGTACAAGGGAACCAGAGGGAAGCTGCTTTCTGTGTCTAGTGTCTAGCTCCTTTTCTTCTTCTTCTTCTTCTTCTTCTTCTTCTTCTTCTTCTTCTTCTTCTTCTTCTTCTTCTTCTTCTTCTCTTCTTCTTGTTTTTGGTTTTTTGAGACAGGGTTTCTCTGTGTAGCCCTGGCTGTCCTGGAACTCACTCTGTAGACCAGGCTGGCCTCGAACTCAGAAATCCGCCTGCCCCTGCCTCCCAAGTGCTGGTATTAAAGGTGTGTGCCCTGACACCTGGCTCCACTCCCTTAGATTTAGTTTTTATTACAGCTATGCTAGTCATGAGAGGGTGTCTCACTCCATGCGTGTGCACTTAGAGTTGTTTTATTTTTGGTTGTGCATCTGTGTGTGGGTAAATGCACTTACATGCAGTTGCTCTGGGAGGCCAGAAGAGGGCGCCAGATCCTTGGGGAGTTATGAGCCACCTGATATGGGTGCTGGGAACAAAACCCGGGTCCTTTGCAAGAGGCGGGACACACTTTTAACCACTGAGTCATTTTTTTCTCCCCCCTCATGGAAGCTTTATTTTATTATGTTTGTTTGTTTATTTTTGAGGCAGGGTTTAACCATGTACCCCTGGCTGACCTGAAACTCGATCTATAAACCAGGCAGGCTTTGCACTTGAAGATCCCCCAGGCTTTGTCTCTCAAGTACTGGGACTAACATACCCAGCCTCCTTGCTGTGGTTTTGGTTTACATCTTCTGAGGACTAATCCTCCATCATCTTTGCCTGTGAGCAAAGCAGGTCTCATGCCCCAGTCTCCTCCCCTACACAGGGCCGTGGGAGAGTTCAATGCGTAGGTCATGTGTAGGACTTAGCTTCACATTAGACACACAGCAGGGCTCCTAAGACTAGCTCAGGCGCCGGCCCTGGCGCTTGTGAAATCCTGGCGGAGACTAGCCGCTTAACCGGCCTCCAGGCTCTGACTAGCATTCAGCATTCTTCAGCCTAAGTGCCAGGAGCTCCTCTTTACTTAGCTCCCATCCCCTTCCCTGTGCACGCAGGATGCCACAACGGGCTTCTGCATCCTAAGATAGAGCTGACAATCTAGAGGGCAGCGGTCTCTGCCCGCCTTTGTGTTTCTATCCATTCTCAGTAGTGCCCTTTGCCATCCCAGCAGAAAGCCCTTTGGACTACTCAGCTACTGCCGCCTAGTGGACAGTGTTGGAAGTGCATCTCTCCCAGGCTGGACAGCAGGAGGTCTCCTGGGGTTCCTTCTCCCTTGCTTGGAGTGGGTCAGCCCTGAGACATAATTTACACCCAACGTCGCCGCGGGACCAGTCAGAACCATCTTCTACGACTTCCTCTTCCTGCTGCCCCACAGCCCCTCCAGTTTTCTCAAGAGCACCCCCCAAAATCTCAAAACCAAGTATGCTCAGTTCAGGATCTGCTTCAGGGGCTCTGGCATAAGACGCAAGGCACCTACTGTGTGCCACACCTTGTGCAAAACGCTGAGGCGGACAGAAGAAAACCAATATTTTGTTGAGGTTGCACAGCCTGGAAGTGGAGGCACCCGCTGTGAAACCAGTGCTCCTTTATAAAGCCTCCTCTTGGTTGGGAACCACACGCGGACCCACCAGCTGATGCCTACACAGAGAGAGGGCCTCTCTCCCTCCGATGCGGACTAGTAGAAAGGACTCCCACCGGTGATTTGCTACTGATCTTGGCAAACTTCCACAGGGCTAGAGCGATGGCTCAGGAGTTAAGAACACTAGACGCACTCTCTTCCTGAGTCCTTTGCTTCCAGCACCCGAGCTGTAACCTCAGCTGGAGGGGACCTAACAACCATCTCTGGCCTCCCAGCACCCTGCCCCCCACAGAGAGGGGAGGACTGATGACCTGGGTGTCAACAGGGCAGGTCCCGTTGGAGACTGTCGTTCCAGTAAAACACCCTGAGGAGCTGCCGCAGCCGAGTTCCCCTGGGCAGAGGAGGTGAGGATGTCTTCAGGTACCACCGTTAGCTGCACCCTCGGGGCAGAGTCCCTCCGCGACATCATCAGTCAGACTCTGGGAGTCCAAACTATCAAGTCAGGCTGTCGAAGAGGATTAGAGCACTGAGTGCAGTCTGCCAGAAACATCTAGACATCTCTGCTTTTCCTAAGCAGAGTGAATTTGGGGAAGTTGTGTATCCTCTCTGCTTTGGGGAGATCATCTGCTGGATGGGGGACATGGCTGTCACCAGCCTCTGGACTTGAGAGCATGGAGTGAGATTCTTTCAGAGCAGATAGAAGACAGCCTTGTGTGTCACGGATGCCAACGCCCTAATTTTTATTGTTATTATGGAAGACCAGGCCTGGTAAGACTAAGACTCCCAACTTATCCAGGGGTCCCTCATCCACCTCTTCCTGATGTCCCCTGACCCCTTCTGTGTTCCTGGGATCAAGATTAATGGGGGTTGATTGACAGGTCCCTCAATGGTTAAAGTGTCATTCAGTTTAGGCCTGAGTTCAATCCCCAGAACCCCTCCCAACTGCCCTCTAGAAACACCCCCATTCCCACATACAGACAAAATAAATACAAATGGAATAAAGTTAAAAGGAGAAAAAAAAGATAAAGATTCCGGCCACCCTGTGTCCCTTTCTGGCTACATCTGTTCCACACAGGGCCTCTTGTGCCTCCTGACTCCAGCCTTGGGCAGAGGCAGGACCTCGAAGAGCTAGCTGAAGGGGAGGGGGTGTCTCAGGGGTACCACCTTGGACAGTGCAGGAGGACACCGGTCACCAGCCTTGGGCTTTGTGGAGGGGGGCAGCCATTGGTCTGGTGCCCCGCACCTGTGCAGAACCCGGCTCCTGTGTTTTGTGCCTGCTCGTCCTGGCAGGCCCTTCCCCTGGTCCTGGTGACTTTCATGGACTCTTAGTAAACAAATGGCGCTTTATTTGTTCCTCAGCTCACCTGGTGCGTGGAGTCCTGGTCAGCCGCGGAGGCAGAGGCAACAGCTGTGAGGAGCCAGGAGCCGGTGGGGGAGGCTGGGGCAGTGCCCTTCGTTGAAGGATCGTGGCTGGGGGCATTTCCTGTTTCAGGCAGGTGCTGGTGTATGAGAAGCCAGGGCCACGTGCAGGGTGAGGCCCAGAACTAGAGCCACACCTACTGGAGGCCCATTCCAGCCCAGAGCCTCACGCTGCAGTGACAGGGCCAGGTCTCAGGTGCCGGAGTCCCTGGCTTCAACAGCCCTTTTGAAAAGAAGCAGAAACTTTAGCCACACCAGTTCTGAGGTTCATTTAGTCTCTCCTTTCCCAGCCCCCAGCCCTAGATTATTGTGAAGTGTGCCCGAGACAGCTTGCTACTCCACAGCTGCTTCAGAGGTTTATCTGTAGTAAGGACTCCTCTGGAGGGAGACACAGACCAGCCAAAGCCACAGGAGCCGTGACAAGCGATGGCCTTGCTTCCCTTCTTCCCAGCATTGATCGGGGTTAGAGGTTCCTTCCTTTCCATTTGTGTCATAAACGGGGCTCTGAACTGAATAGCTCCACTCTGCCCAAGGTGGTTCCCTTCTTCCCCAGCTCTGAAGGGGCAGAAAGAGAGGTGACTCCTGAGGGCAGCTTACGTCGTGTCCCTTGTGACTTAGTTCTTGGTTCTGCCTGAGCCTGGGCTGAGGGCACAGGGTGGGGGTGGGCTGTTGCTTCCCTTGTGGGTCTGAGGTGCAGGGTTGACTCAGGCGGCGGTGTGTACACACACACACACACACACACACACACACACAGACACACAGACACAGACACACACACTCATATACACACTCCCACATACACTCAGACTACACATACATACACACACACATGCACACACACATACAGACAGACACACAGACACACATACTCATACACACACTCAGACCACACACACATACATGCACACACACTCATACACACACTCCCACATACACTCAGACCACACACACACAGACACACAGACACACAGACACACACACACTCACACACACACTCCCACATACACTCAGACTACACACACACACACACACACACACATACACTTGCACACACACATACACACAGACACACACACACATACACACAGACACACACACACAGACACAGATACACACACACTCACACACACACTCACACATACACTCAGACTACACACACACACACACACACACTCACACACATTCAGGGAGGGGGAGTACATTCCTAGATTAGGTGTCTTTTCTCAATCACTCTCCACCTTATTTTATAAAAAGATTTTCTGCGTATGGGTGTTTTGCCTTCTTGTATACTGTGCACTGTGTTTGTTCAGTGCCTGTGGATGCCAGAGGAGGCCGTCGGATCCTCTGGAGCTGCAGTTACACACAGCTGGGAGCTGCTGTGTGGGTGCTGGGTGGGATTGGAACCCAGGTCCTCGGCAAGAACAACCAGTGCTCTGACCACTGAGCCATCTCTCCGGCACCCCCAACCCCTTATCTTGTTTTGTTTTGTTATTTTCCTTTTTTTGAGACAGAGACTCTTACTGAACCTGGAACTTGCTAGACTGGCCAGCAAGCTCCCAGGTCTTTGATTTTTAATTTTAACTTCTCTGTGTATGTGTGCATGCACGCGAATCCATGGAGATGAAAAGAAGGTGTCAAATCCCCCAGAGCAGGAGTCACAGGCAGTCTCCAGCCGCCTGGCATGGGTGTGGGGGACTGAGCTGGGGTCCTCTGGAAGAACAGCATGTGCTCTTCACCCCGAGCTGTCTCCCGCCCAGCCCCTTGTTTTATCTGTTAGTGCTAAGGACCTGAATGCAGGTCTTCATGCCTCTGGGGCAAGCGTTTACCCACGGACCCGCCTTCCTAGCCCGGGTATTTGTCCGAATCCCCCTCCCTCCCTCACATTCTTTCCTGCTCCCTCATGATAGCCTATACCTCTCTGTTTATGTGGCTCCGGCACGTGCGTGAATCCGGCTAGTTTCCAAACACCTATTATTATTTTGTAAACATTGGTAAATGTCATTGTTACATACCCTCACCCATCCTTGTTGCTTCAGGTTGCTGCCTCTACCCCAGATGGGTACACTCTGTAGTTCAGGCTGGGCCAGAATTTGCAAGGTAGCCCAGGCTGGCCTTAGACTCTTGACAATTCTCCTGCCTTAGTTAAGGTTGGGATAGTACCCGAGAGCCACCGTAGCTGGCTGGCATTCCTCCCTGTGTTTATTAGCCTTGGAGTTTTGTCTGCCTCACTCTCCCGTCTGTCCCTCCTCTCTTTTGGGATCTCTGTCCTTCTGCTACTTTGCAGAGCCTCCTTAGTCCAGACTTTACCAGAGAGATCCGAGATCTGTTTGACCCCGGGAGCATCCGCTGTCATTCCGTCCTTTGAAATCTGACTCTGTTCCCTCCTGCCGGCTCCTCAGGAGTGGGTGGCACAGACAGGCCCTTCTCACTGTCTCTGCCCTTTTGCTAAATGCCAGGTGTCAGAGACAAGGTACAGCCTGCACCAGGAACTTGCTCTTGACATAGACGCAGGTCCAGAGGAGGGACAGGCCAAGGTGACACGACAGTGCTCAGTGCCCTGATCTTTGCCTGGGGGTCCCTAGCTAGCAAGGTCAGAGCTGCCCCGTACATACTCATGAGAGATTGGACCATGATGTCAGAACTGGGGTCTCCAACTAGATGAAGACCCTGTATCTAGCAGCAAAAGCTTCGAGTGGGAAGAGCGTGTGTCCGTAGGCCAGGGCTCAGCTGAGCCACACAGTAGGACTGCAGGGCTGGCCAGAGTGGGCTTCCCAGGGAGGAGACTTCTGCCCCCAGCAGGACAGTTTCCCAGGACTCAGCAAGGACTTAGTGGGAGACCTGGGTGGCAACGGGGCCTGGGGCCCGAGCTCTCCCCTGTCATGTCTGCAGCTGTGGCTTCAAGGCTTTTGTCCTCTTGGGTTTAAGGGAGCTTCCTCCCTGCCCTGCCTTTCTAAAAGGGGTAAGTCCTTCCTCTCTGAGACCTTGCCCCATCCCCTATTCTGAACACTGTGGGCTTGGCCTGGAGAGATCTGCAAGGCCCTCTGGGAGTCTTTGGGAAGATGCCAGTGTGGTAGTACATGGTCTTCATCTTGTCACACCACGCAAGGAGAGTGAATAGGACGGGGCTCCGAGGTCCCCTAGCTCCAGGTGCCCTGTGGCCTTTCAGAAGTCCGGCACTTCCTTGAATCCCCCAGTGGTTAGCTTTTGCTTGCTGGGCATGAGCCATCCAGGGCCTCCTTATTTCCCCCACCCCCACCCCTGCTTGCAAATGACACTGTGTGTGTGTGTGTGTGTGTGTGTGTGCTGTCTCAGTGAGCACCCCTACCAGCCCAACTCACCCCAAGGCACCCAGCCCTAAAGGAGCAGTGCAGAGGTCTGAACTCACACAGTCCTGCTTTCTCAAGTCCTGGTGCCCTCTTCCCCTTTGGGGACCCCCAATATCTTTTGGCTAGGTCTTCTACATACTTCTCTAACCCAAAGCACAAGCTGACACAGACCCACCACTTTTCCTTGCGTCCCCCAACCTCTGTCCCAGCCCTGTTGGCCCTTCCAGAGCTTCTGTCCCCTCTATCTTTCTGTGTTCCCAGTGTCCCTGGGATGCCAGCAGTCGTCACTGCTCCACAAAGTCAGTGACATTCCTCTGCAGGCTCTACCCTGCAGGGGAGTGATCTCCGCGACAGCCCATCCTGAGACTGAGCAAGGCCCAACTCGTGGAGTAAGGCATTCTCTAATGGCCCAGAGAGTCCAGAGCACTGGGCCCTGGCAGCTGGCCTGGCACACGGCCTGCACAGCCAGGCTGAAGGCGATGTGTCTACCCTGCCGGAAACTTCTAAGTTATCAGAGGGGAGTGAAGGGGTTGGAACTCTCAGCTCCTGGGACGTGCAGGGACTCATGCGCTGGAGTGTGTGCACGTGCTTCTGTGCGTGTGTCTGTCTGCACGTGCAGCTGTGCGGATTCCAGGCCGCTGCAATCCTGCCCCAGAGGAGGGGTGGGCGGTCTGCACTCCTAGCTCCCCTCAGCCTCTCGTTCTAACATTGCATGGGGGTTCTCCAGCACACCTGAGACGCTTCTGTGTTAGACTTGCCTTCTCTCGTGGGTGATGATACAGCCTGGCTGTCTGTGTGGACGGCTCCAGATGGGGATGTTCCGGGGACACCTGACCAAGCCAGCCTGAGACTCAGACATGAATGGGGAAGAAAGGGCTCTTTTTTTTTCCTTCAGTGGCAGAGTCTCTGGGGGAGCTAAGAAGTACCCCCCCCACCCCCGTGAAGGTTTCTGCTCTCCTCTGCCCTGACTCACCTCTGGGGTGTCACATTCCACGGTGGCAAGCGATGCCTTGCTAAGATTACAAACAGGGCCGGCTGGGGCTGCCCTGGGATTGCAGGGGCCAGCCTTTCCCACGTGGCTCTCCCCCTGCCAAAGGCACTGGTAGGGGGCTGATGCGGGGGCATGGCAGCCTGCGGAAGCAGCAGGACCTCTGGAGTGGGGGCGGGGAAGTCTGTGCCACCCTTCTCCCGTGGGGGCAGGTGTCCCTAATGGGCTCATTCAGGGGGTGTCTGGGGCCTAAGCCCTCAGATCTCTGCATGGCTGGCCTCTTCTGCCCCTTCTCTTCTGTTCTTACCCCCCCAGGTTGAGCCCCCCATCTACACTAAGCCGGAGATTTCCGCAGGCTGAGCCAACCGCCTGACCCTAATTATGGCGTCTTCATCCTGTTGAGGTTAAGCTCCTGTGGCCTCCCTCCCCTACCCCAGGGGCCAGGTCTGGGGTCAGAGACCAAGGAGGCCCAAGCCTGCTATGGCACCTCAGAAAGGGCTGTCTGGGGTCCTCCTGGGGGACCTGGAGGGCAGGAGGCCACTATGGGTTTGGGCTGAAAGGTTAAATGGTTTCCCTGTAGAAGCCTGGACACAGGGAGCTGCTCTGAGGGCTCTGGCTTCTGAAGTCCAGTGCTCTGAGGATGGTTGTACGAGGACCATTGAGAGAGTCCGAGAGGTAAGCCTGCCTCAGCCCTGCGCTGGCTGGTTTTTGCCTCCCTATTGCTCAGGACAGTGCAAGCATGGCTGACCAGAAACGCTGCACAGGGGGCAGCCATAGTCAGCCAGTTTGAGAATCGGCCTGTGGCACAGTTAAAGAGCCCAAGGCTCAGAGAAAGGCAGGCCCTGGACACCGTTCACCCCACGAGCTGGGACTTGAAGTTTCCAAGCCTGGGCCAGGTCATTTGTCTTGCTCCCCTCTGTCCCCTGGAAACTTCTTGTCTGATGTCCTGTCTGCTGGGTGTCATCTCTGCTCATCTCATCTGTGTGTGGAGGACAGAGGTGAGGGTCACCTGTTTGTGCTTCACAGTCCCCTTTGTGGTACCAACAAGAGGGAGAGGTAAGCGTGGGGGAGGGCTAACTAGTTCTGCTTATGTCTGGGGTGGGGGCTATAACGGCAGGGGCAGCAGTGCAGAAGCTTCTAGATCGTGCTGGAGCTGGAGTTTTAGAACCAGGCAGAGGGGCTGTGCAGCTGACCTGATTGCCTAAGGGTCCTGCAGTTACAGAAATGGCCACTAGGTGTCAGCCTCAGCTCATACTTGAAGTGAGGCTAGGCCTCCTAGTTGCAAACTTAACTGGAGAGAGTTGCGCGCTCTCTCTGGGGAATTGGTAAGCCAATTCCCCAGAGCTGAGGCACAGTTGCCTGGGTGGGGCAGGTCGTTGCTGCGGGAAGGGGTCTGAAGTGACACACCTTCCCAGGACCCGGATGACCTGGGTGAGAGGCTCACTTCAGATTTTATGTTCAACACTTTGCATTCTCCTCTGTCTCGGGATGTATACAGTTCCTTTATGTGGCACCTGCTGCACACAGAGGCAAGACTCTCACAAGATGACATGGCCTCCTCCCCACCCCAATACCTGCACGCCAGATCCTGTAAGCCCAGTAGCCCCACCGTTATCCACAGCAGCCCTGTGCAATAGGCATGACTAACACGTCCCACATCACAACGAGGAAACTGACGCTGCCTACACCTGTTACCCACTTAAGGAAGACAGGGTCCTCTCTGAAGCCAGATTCTTTTTCCCACAGCAGATGGATTTCTGGGAATTTCTAGGATGTCAAGCTGAGGCAGGCTTCCTGTAAGGTTGGGAGTGGTGTGGTTGATGATATCCTTTTTTTCTTTTTTTTTTTTGGTTGTTGTTGGCTACGCTCTTGGACACCCAAAATGAGCCCAGCAGATGGAAGAGGGGGCTGTGTTTCCTGGAGTGGGTTTGGGGGTGCCTGGTGTCCTGCACAGGTGGTTGCAGACACAGGGCATGTGGGAGATGTTCCCTGCCCACGTCTTCCTCTGAGTAATCTCCCATCCCAGACTTATTTTTGTTTCTTCATCTGTGAAGTGTCCACAGGTAGATTTGTGTCCTCTCCACTCTGTCCCTGACACCTACTCCTTTCCAGGTCAGATACTAAGATGGACTGGGCAAGCCACGCCCAAATGCGACACCACTTCGCATTTAGACCAGTGGCCTCTCAAGGTGTTTTTGATTTTGTATCCTAGCAATTAAAAAAAAGTTGTGTACATGCACAATTGAGACTTTAAGCCTTTGTTCGTTTGTTGTTTTTGTTTGTTCGCTTGTTTTGTTTTGTTTCGAGACAGGGTTTCTCTGTGTAGCCCTGGCTGTGCTGGAACTCACTCTGCAGATTAGGCTGGCTTTGAATTCAGAGATCTGCCTGCCTCTGCCTCCCAAGTGTTGGGATCAAAGGTGTGCATCACCATGCTTAAAAATGTAAGCATATTTTACATGTTTTTATATTGCCCTCCCTTTTTGGTGAAATCTACTCATGCTAATTGAACAAAGGGATGAGAAAAGATTCAAAGCTAGAAAATGCACAGTTATTCTAGCGCTTTCTCCCAGCACACCTGTACGGGGCATACGGCATACATTTCTCTACTGACAATCTGGTTGCTGCAGGTGTGGGGGAAGGGGCACTTACACTCCACTCAGGTTGGCTGCCTTGAGCACCTTTAATGTTCTAGCAGAGAGAGGGAGAAACCTCAGGCCACAGGTGGGAAGCGGAGCCGGGCTGCGTGGTGGGATGGGGAGGGGGAGCGGGGAGGCCGAGGGCTGGGAGCTGCCCGGGAGGACCTGGACAAGAGTCCGTACTTAGTCTACATTCTAAATGCTGAGTACTGAGCTCATCCCTGCTACTGCAGGTGACACAGAGCAGGGACCTTAGACGGTTCTACTTCATTTTAAACAGTTGGATATCCCCCCCACATGCAGAGCACGCTGGAAGCCCCCTCCCCCCCAACCATACACGCAGGGCCGGAACAGGGAGCAGCTCTGATACAGTCTGGGAGGACTGGCTAACCTTGATGGTTTGTTTTCATTTGCCTCCTGAGCATGATGAGGTCACTGAGTTCCCACTGTCTGGGCAGGGCAGGTCCTTCTTCAGAGCCAGCCCTTGAGGACTTGTGGAAAGAAGGGGTGGGGGGAGGCCCCATGTGCAGTTCATAAGAGAGCACCCCCTCTTTGGGCTCACTTCCGCAGGATAAGACTCTTTCCCCCAATCCTGGACAAATGGCTTGTGAAGGATCTGTCTGCCAGGATGGTGGCTATGACGGCTGGCCCAGTTGTGGGTGCCTTTGTGCGCTGTGACTGGGTGTCTGTGTCTGGAGTCACTGAGCGCTTGTTCTGTGGGGTAAGGGGTGTGGGGGTGGGGGCACGGCCTGTAGCAGGGAGGTACGTGAGGCTGGGCACGAACAGCCTCACCCACCAGGCCTACTCTTGCCAGGTACAATCAGCTGCTTCGGACCAATGCCTACCGCCTCCTCCCTTCCCTGGGCACGGCCAGGCCGGGGGGCAAATGACTTGGTTGGCGGGCACCTCCCTCACTTGGACCCACTGGGGCAGAGCCAGCTCACCTGGGGCGCAGGCAGGGTTCTTTGCTGGTGGGTGCTCTGCCAACCGCCCCCCCTGTTCCCCGGACTCCCAATGGGTCAAATGCGGAGGGGGCACTGGCCAGGAGACAGGCCCCCTTCTGTCCCACTCTGTAGATGGGTCGAACTGGGCACAGTATGTTTGATGGAGAGAGGACAGTTCTCTGTTGAGGGCCCAGGAAATGATTTCCATGCAAATGAGATGCAAACTCCTTAATGAGTTTGCAATTAGGAGTCCAAGCCTGCCAGGCCCGGGCAATGCCTTTGGGTTTTATGAATGGGCCGGGGCCGGGAGGGGGGAGGCGGCGCGCCGGTCCGCCCCCACAGCTCCCTGTCTCCGCGCCCGCGACATGCCGCGCCGCACGTTGCTGCCTCCCGGCCCGCAGCAACTTGGCCGCTCGCCAGCGGGTCAGCTGCTCCGGACCGCGCGGGAGGCTGTCGGCCAGAGTCCCCGCCACGCTGCCTGCCGGCGTCGCGTTGGGGCCGAGGACACACCCCCTGGGGCCCGGTTAGGGCTCTGTCCTCCGGCGCCCCTTTCCCGGTTATGGGAATGGCTTGTTGCTGCCGAAATAGCAAGCCTTTGGGCTGGGAGCGCACTGGCTCCTAACTTGTTGGGCTGTATGTGCGTGACCTTGGGCAGGGTGCGAAGAGAGGTGACAGAGAGGTGCCAGTTCTCATCTTCGAGTCCCCGTATCTCCCTAGCTTCCTTCTTGGCTTTTCTCCGGGCTGGTTCTCAAAGATGATTCCCACCAAACCCAGGGCACCTGCTTTGTTGTATAGAAAGCTGCCCCTCCCTGTCAGTTCTGGGCCTGGATCTGCCTTGGGGTTGAAAAGAAAGGCCTTTTAAAGTGGGTGCATGGGCAGGGGACAGTTATGGTCCCCAAAGACTCACCAGACTGCCAGTATAGAGTTTTCTTACCCCAAAGCCTCCTCCCCTCCCCCACTGCTTTCAGAGTAGATTAACTAATTACCTCCAATTAAAGTGTCTAGATCTCTGTCCCTTCCGGCTTCCACGCTGCCCCTAGGAGTCTTCCTAGACTGCCTGAGTCTGAAAGGGACAGGGCCACTTAGGGGGATCAGTGAATCAGTAAATGCAGAGGCCACAGAGGAAGCCCACTGGGTCGGGTGCTTCGTGAGGCGTGGTGCAGCTCAGGGCTGTGAGTCCTGGCCCTCGGACTCTGTCAGGCTGCAGAGTGGAAGTCTGGCTGGACTTCAGGCCCTCGTGGGCCTGTGAAGGTCAGAAGCTGTCGTCTTTGGAGGTAAGGCAGCTGGGCAAAGGGCTTGTGCAGATGCCGAGGGCCAGAGAAGCAACAGCCAGAGGATAACCCAGAAGCCACCGGTCCTTGGGGACACTCGAGGCCTCCCTCACTCAGGGCTCAGGGACAGCAAGACTCCAAATGCCCCTCCTCTCTCTAACCTTGCTCCCTCCTACGTCTTCTTAGTGCTCCACCCCTCACTGGCCACCACTAGCCCAGCCCAGTCCATCCCAGGCCCCGCCCTGACCCCACGTGTGGGACGTGAGGGGAGGGATACCTGGCATCCGAGGTAGGGCTACGGGTTGTGACCCAGGTCTCACCTCTGGACAAGCTGGCCCGTCTTGGTCAGGCAAGCTCATGCCAGGCTGTGACTCAGGCCCTAATTCTACCTTGAGTCCTGGCGTGGTCGTGATCTGGGTGGATTTCCTGCGTGTATGCTTCTGTCTTGGGGTGCCCTCTCTTTAAGCTCCTAGGTTCTAGGGTACTAGCCATAGTTGCTCCTTCTAGCATGTTGCCCTGGTCGGAGGTGGCAGGGAAGGCCATCTATCTGGTGGGAACAAGGCTTTCAGGGGCAGAGGGCAACTGAGCTCTTCGGGGCAGGAAGTGCCACTTCTGGGGTGTCAAAACTCTATTTGCCAACTTGCTTAACCCCTGGGCCCATGTGAAGCCCGTCACAGCTTCCTCTCTTCTAGGGATGTTTCTTTATGTATGCTCCGGCGGCCATTGACAGGGGAGCTTAACGTTTTCACTTGCTTCTCGGTCCCTTGTCCCCTTGATCAGATCTTCCCTAAGTGTATCTGGTAGGACTTTGTTCTTTCCTGCACTTCGTACTGGCCAGCAGAGGGCGCTGCCCAAGGACTGAGGCCACCCGGGAGGTGGGCAGAGAATCCTTCCTTGTCCAGGGCTAGTGAGTCCAGTCTCTCTCTTTCTCCTCATCCCCCCAGGAAGTTTGCCTTTCTTTCTGGTGATCTAGACTTAACCTGTCAGAGGGCTAGAAGTTAGACCACAGGATGAACCCAGGTAGCTTTGGGCAGGAAGAAGAACTTGAGGGGAGCCACTCCCAGCATCTTAAATGGGGAAGGCACGCAGGAGATGGCCAGCTTTCCTTCCCTGACCTTGGAAGAAGGGTTGGGAGGGGCTGCATAGAATAGCTGGTGTCCCACCCTGTGGGAGGGACTGCTGTGGACATCTGGGCCACATCTGGGATACTGGCAAGACAGCTCATGGGTTATAGGATTCAGCCCCTGGTGGTCTCTCAACATTATGATCCTGGGGAACCCTTTATAAACAGGTACACACCTGCTACAATAGCCCGTAGTTGTAACACCACTGATTCTGGCCGACTCAGCCGTCCTGGGCAGCAGCAGGCTCCACTAGATCTTTCTGTGTCTTTGGTTTGGGGGTGGGGGAGCGCTGATACTGGCCTTTTCCACGTGGAAATGCTGGGACCTATGTCATGGGGTCCATTCTGCCTCCAGGTGGGTAGGAGGGAGGAGAGAGTGTGGCCTCTGCACCTTTCAGAAACTCTGCCTCATGGCAAGCCGAGTGGGGAAGGGTCTATTCACACAAAAGCTCGACAATGTGGTTGGGACAGAAAGCGAGGGAGGGGACAGCAGGGGCTATTCTTTCCTGCGTCTGGGGGTCTGGGGTCTGGGTGGGGAACAACACAGAGGGGGTTAAAATAAAACCAAACCACCCCCCCCCCCCACCAACCTCTGGATCCGCTCCCCTGCCAGGAATTCCGGGAAGGGAGCAGGAGGATGGCCGAAATGGCCTTGCAGAAAGGAGTTGGAGGGGGAGGGGGACGTGGGCCGAGCGTGGAGCCCACCCGGACTGTCCCCCTGGTCGGCCCGCTCGGGGGGCCCGGCCCCTCTTCCCAGCCCCTTCCCCGCCGGCGCGGCGCGGCCCCTCCCCCAGGCCGAGCGCCGCCTCCCCCTCCCCTCCTCCCCCTCCCATCCCGCGCTGCAGCTGCTGCCGACGGCCCATTCTGCACGTAGCGAATGGAGGAGCCGCACAAGGGAGGCCTCGAGTGCGCGCGCGCGGGAGCCCGGGGCCGCGCGGGCGGGGGAGCGGAGGAGTGCGCGCGTGCGCGGCGCCGCGCCGCGTCCCGGAGCGCGCGCGCGCCAAGCTCCGGAGCGCGCGCGCGCCAAGCTCCGGAGCGCGCGGTTTGTCCGCGCGCGGCTGCGGGGCTGGTGATGCTCAGCGGTAGCCGCCAGTCCCTCTCCGAGGGTCTCTCGGCATCCGCACTCCTTTTCCTGGCAGCGCAACCTCTACCCAGGCCCTTTAAATCTCCCACTCCAATAGCACTGTTCCCGGCGCATAGTAGGCTCTTCTTGTAGTAGGGGAGTTGCGATGCATCTTGGCTCGCCCAGTGGGGTCACTGCCCTGTAATAAACCCGGGAGCTGAAAGAGACTGAGACCGATGGTCCTTGGCCATAAGAGATTACCGTATTTCCTCCAGGAGCCTGCACCTAAGGCAGGCCCCAAGAAAACTCCTGTAAGGGCCTGGAGAAGCAAAACACTAGAGGATTTTGACCTCTCTTTCCTCTGGATAGGACCTCCCAAGGGAACGCCTTTCCCTTCCCTTTCTCTGTCACCTGCACAGTTTCTACCCCACAGAGCATCCAGGATCTGGCAGGGCTCTGCCCACACTTCTGGCAAGGGTGTGTTAGGGTGAACATAGAGTCTGTTCTGGGAGGGCTGGGAGGCTGTAACATACAGTACTCCAGGGGCGCCCTCCCCGCTTCCTTAATCCCTGATCTCGGAGGCTGACAGGTAAATATTGTAGAGATTGTTCCTTCCCTGCATTAGTCCTGGTTGGCAGCGCCACTTTTGTGGGGGCTTCCCTCCCACTTAGCAAGGCGTGTGGAGGGGCTTGAAAAGGGATTAACAATACTGACTGCCTTTGGCCCCCCTGAAGGTGGTAGCAGGGGCAACTTTGAGACTTTGAAAGGATGCTAATCAGTAGCCTACTGGGGTGAAGGTGGCCGAGGGCTCTTTATCTTAGACTTGATTGTGCCTAAGTTGTTTGGCCTCTCTGAGCCTCTGTTTCTGGGATCATCAGTAAGAAGTAAATCTCTTCTTTTTTCACTATTTTGATTGGCTCACGGGCTGGGAACATTTCCCTGGACAGAAGTGAATTCAAAATGCCAGCACTGGCAACACCTTGGAATTTGGAGGTGGGTTTTCAGGAAAGCTAGAGACGAGCTACTTGTCTCATTTACGTCATCAGCCAAGAATGAACCATTCCATACTAGTTTCCAGACATTAATATCTGAGACCTTAAAAAAGAGAGTTACTACATACTTCCCGACTCTCTTAATCAGAGGCTTGGGAACATGTGAGTCCATGACTCCTGGCTGTGGTCGTATTTCCTGATGGCAACAGTGAAAGACAAACCCTCCCACCAAACACCCGTCTCATGGTTTCAGCCTTTTGGTTTTGTTCTTTGGAGACAGGCTGGCCTGCAACTGTCTGTGTAGCCCAGGCTGACCTGCAACTGTCAGTGTAGCCCAGGCTAACCTACAACTGTCTGTGTAGCCCAGGCTGGCCTGCAACTGTCAGTGTAGCCCAGGCTAACCTACAACTGTCTGTGTAGCCCAGGCTGGCCTGCAACTGTGGGTGTAGCCCAGGCTAACCTACAGCTGTCTGTGTAGCCCAGGCTGGCCTGCAACTGTGGGTGTAGCCCAGGCTAACCTACAACTGTCTGTGTAGCCCAGGCTGGCCTGCAACTGTCAGTGTAGCCTAGGCTGGCCTGCAACTGTCGGTGTAGCCCAGGCTAGCCTACCACTGTCAGTGTAGCCCAGGCTGGCCTGCAACTGTCTGTGTAGCCCAGGCTGGCCTGCAGCTAGTGGTCTTCTTTCCTCAGCCTTCCAGGTACTGTGATTTATTTCCACTGTCCTCCTGTCTACTTTTAAAAACTTCACCTGTCGACTGCCACATCTATCATCCTGTTAGATGCTGGTTCTACAGCCTTCGTTTTGGGGCCTCCAGCAGACCCCCCCAACCATCCCATTCTTCTCAGCTTGTTTCAATTTGTCTGTGGGTTGAGAAACCAGAAAATCACATCTGTTAGGAGATGTGAAAAACAAGATCTGTTGAGTTTGACAAACTCTATTAAAGTTTGTCTGGAAAAGTAAGCATGTAGAAAGTTTCGGGACTGGAGGAGCGTCACGAGCAAGCGGTCCGTGAGGGTGTTCTCCAAAGCTCAAAGAGTCAAAGGGCTGGGCACTAACATAGGAACGCGCAGACAGATCAGAGGGACAGAGGCCGCCCGGACACACACCCACATGCAGACACACACCCACACGCAGACACACACCCACACACAGACACACACCCACACGCAGACACACACTCACACGCAGACACACACCCACACGCAGACACACACTCACACGCAGACACACACCCACACGCAGCTTCAAATTTAATATGCGAGACGATGATGGTTTGCATCAGAGGAGAAAGGATGAATGATTCAGTCAAATCGGGTTGCAGCTAGCTGTTTATGAAACACACTAAATCGAGTTCCCCACAGCTGAAATAAACTCCAGATGGAGGAAGGATATAAAGTACAGAAAGACAAACCATAGAATTACTAGAAGAAAATACTAGCCAAGAAGGATTCGTTGGGAATATGACAAAAAACAGGAGAGTCACAAAGGAGGGAGTTTAAAACAAAACAAAACAAAAAACCCCCAAACTTAGCTAGCTTTAAATGTATTACCTTACACACCTCTCTACCAATCTCCCCTCTGCTTTGAGATAGGGTTTCTAGCCTGGGCTAACCTGGAACTCACTATGGAATCTGGCCTTAAGCCTCTGATTCTCTTACTTACACCTCTCGAATGCTGGGAGTTACAGCTGTGCTGCACCTTCAGGTGTGAAATCTATATGGTGATGATGATGATGATGATAACGGACTGGAGAAATTGCTTGGTGGTTAAGAGCACTGCTGCTCTTCCAAAGGACCCAGGTTCAAATCCCAGCAGTCACATGGCAGTTCACAACTCTCTGTAATTCCAGTTCCAGGAGATCTAACATCCTCACACAGACAGGCAGACAGACAGACAGACATGAAGGCAGAACATCAAGGTAAATAACATTTTAAAAATACATTTTAAAACATTTCGTTTTATTTTATTTAGTGGGTATGTGTAGGTGTGTGCGTGCGTATGTGCATGTGCGCGTGCGCATGTGTGTGTGCATGTGCGTGTGTGTGTGTGTGTGTGTGTGAGTGTGTGTGTGTGTGTGACATGAGCATAGCATGCATATGGGGGGAGGAACATATCCTTTTGCTTTCGCCATGTGGGTCCCAGGGATGACGCTCAGATTGTCAGCCGTGGTGGCAAGTGCCTTTACCTACTAAGCCCTTTTAATTCTGGGAATATATCACTTTGGTTTCTAAAACAATACTTACTAAAATAAACTCTTTGGGGCTGGATGCACAGCTCCGTGATAGAGAGCTTGCCCACAGGCAGAGGCCTTGGATTAAAATAAACAGTGTCTCAGATGGAGCAAGAAAGTGGTGTGTCCTGGCGAGGGAGAACTCCTGGTTGTGCTACATTTTGTTATTCATTTACCTACTAGTGGACATTTGAAAGAATGAACACGTTTGTAATGTTTAGCCCTGTTAATCCGTGAATCTGAATGTGTGATTTATCATTTATTTAGACCAGTGAGTCAGAATTACCTGGAAATTTTGTTAAAATACAGGCTACTCCCAGACTGATTCAGCAGGTCTATTTGGTACCTTAACATTTGCTTTTTTTTTTCCCCCTCTAGACAAGGTCTCTCTATGTAGACCAGGCTGGCCTCAAACTCAGAGATCCTCCTGCCTCTGCTGGGATTAAAGATGTTTGTTACTTTTAATCACTAGCTCCAAGACTGTTCCTCCGCAATCACTACAGGGCTTTCTTTTCTCTTTAATTATTCTTTTGTTTGACAGTTTCATACATTTATTTAGATATTTATTTAGTGTTTTCCACCATCTCTATCCTACTTTCATGTCTGTCTGTCTGTCTCCGTCTCTCTGGAACCCTTCTCATCAAGTCTCTTTTGTATTTTAATGCCCTTTCTTCTTTTAAAAAAAGATTTATTTACGTGTGTGTGTGTGTGTGTGTGTGTGTGTGTGTGTGTGTGTGTGTATGTGTGTGTGTGTGTGTGTTTGTGTGTGTGTATTTGCACCACATATGCTGGTGCCCCCAGAGGCCAGAAGAAGTGGCCATCAGATCCCCAGGAGCTGGAGTTACAGGCAGCTGAGTGCTGGAAACAGAATTCAGCCTTAAAAAAGAGACAGGCTAAATTCTGACCCAGGCTCAAACCTAGATGAGTCCCAAGAACATTAAAAGAAGAGAAATTACCCATTCACAAAAGGAAGGCTTTTATAACTGTCTGAATGAAGGACCTAGGGTTGTTAAGCACAGAGACACAGAAAGTGCCTGGTGGTTGCTGGAGGCAGGGGACTTAGATCTAGTGGGGAGAGTTTCGGTTTTGCAAGACAGAGTCTGGAGAGAGATAGTGGAAGGTTGTGCAAGAGGGGGGTGTGCTTTGTATCACTGAGCCGTGCACTCAAAACTGGTTAAAACGGGAAACTTCACGTTCTGTATGCTTTGAACACCATTAAAAGTTAAGAAGAAAAACCACCCCAACCCAAAGAAGTGAAATAGAGCTAGCCACTGGGGTCAGGTCCTGTGTGCAAGCCTCCCTCTAGATCCCAGAGTGTAAACTTGACACCCATGCTTGCTGATAACTCTTGCACTTTCCTCTGTGTGAGCAAGCCTTGGCATCTGATAAGAGAGGCTGAGTCCTCAGCCACACAACGACGAGAAGTGGGAAGCAGACCTTAGCAGCTTGATGCCTTGAGGGGTGGCAAGGGGTGACAGTAGGCACGGAGGGAGCAGTTTGGGGATTTCCTGGAAGACAAAGGCGTGCTGAGTTACAGGAAAGCTGGCTTACCCATCCCTTTTGGCTCTCCTGAGAGGGCCAGAGCCTTGTGGGGAGGGTATAGAGAATGGCCAGACAATTCCTGTGTGTAGGCAGAGGGGCTGAGTGAGATTTGTTGGACAAGGCAAGTATTTCTTGGGGATGAGCTTGGGCTGGGACATTGGGCTGGAGCGAGGACTCTATTGGAAAGGGGGATGATTGCAGGGTTGGGGTGAGAGAGGAGGGGCAGGGATGTGAGGGGAACCTGGCCACAGAGAACAGCCAAGAGGCTGCAAGTGTGTATGCTTCTGCTAGGTCCTCTGCTAGTTGCTGGAGGAGGGGGCTCCTGTTTGAGGCCGGGGACTTCCCTAAGGAGCCTACTCTGGTCTGAGCCACCTTAGATTTCTCCTGTCCTGGAATCTGGGGCTGCCAGAAGACAAGTGTGTGTGTGTGTGTGTGTGTGTGTGTGTGTGTGTTTGGAGGGGGTCAAGAAGGAGCCCAGAGGTACACTCTTGGAACTAAGCTATTCAAGGTTCAAAGCCTGCAGAATCCTAACCCTAGGCTCTCAGCTTTTCTGGCTTCTGTTCAATCCACTCCCCAGCAAGCTCTTCTGGGAAAGCAGGAGACCAGCCCTGACCCCTCCCCATCACAGGGAGCTCACGGTCTGGCTGGGAGAAGGGCCACCCTGATTCAGGCAGTGTGGGTGTCAACCATCAGCCTGGCTGGGTCACTGTAGGGCAGGATCTGTCCAGATTCTGCAGAAGCCACAGGTCTTAGTCTCCTTGTCTGAAAAGTGGGGCTATCTCAGTGTACCTCAGGATGGACAGTTCTCAGTGGGAGCTGTAGAGGTCTCTGATATCCTGTAGTTGGGCCTGTCAATGAGACAGGAAGGGCCTGGAAGTCATTTCTTCTAGTGCTAGCAGTGGTTAGGGTACTTTCTTGGTATGAGGAGAACCCTGGATTTCATCTCACAAACGAACCATTAAAATTAAGTCCTTGTAGGCTGGAGAGATGGCTTAGCAGTCAAGAGCTCTTCCAGTGACCTGGAACCAATTGACCTGGGTTCAATTCCCAGCACCCACATGGCAGCTCACAACTGTCTGCAACCTTAGTTCCAGAGGACCCAGTACCCTCACACAGACATACACGCAGGCAAAACACCAATGCACATAAAATAAAAATAAATTAATTAAAATAAACAAAATTGTGGTCACCCCAGTTTCAGCATCGACGTGCCTCTGTGTTTCTGCTCCTTGAAAATGGGACAGGAGGTGAGTAGCCAGAGAGGGCTCAGGGAAAGGGATTCCCGAGGACTGCTTGCTTTACTCTGAGGTAGACCTTCCTTGTTGCTGGGGTCTCCCTCCTCTTGCTCCTGGAGCTGAGAACAAGGAAGAATATGGACAGACCTACTTCCGTGCAGAGCTGGACTCACGGACACAAGATCCTGCCTTGCCTGGCACTGTCAGATCACAGACAGAGATGTCTGGGCTTGCCTGCCCGTTGTCATGCTCAAATGGCCCTGAAGAGCCGTCCCTCCAGCTGAGGCCAAGGGCCTGAGATAACGGTGGTATAAAATGGCTGTTCTCACAGTTGGACCTCCTGCACACTTATTCCATGTCTCTTCCCTGCCTTGGCTGCGTGGTGATTTAGCAGGAGAGTCTGGGGCTGTGGTGTGACAGGGGACCACCAAGAGAAGTAACATACCAGCTAGAGCTGGCTACCTACTGAGACTGACCATTCTTCCTCAGGAGGGTGGCTTCGGAAAGGAGATTCCTCTACCTAAAAACTTGCAGTGATGTGGCAGGTGATAAAGGATGCATGTGTTTCAGACACCAAGGAGATTGAATGCTGACCCAGGTGGATGGAGAGACATGGAATCTATCATAATGAAGTTTACAGTGGAAGAGAGGGGATCCCCCCACCCCATCCCCTGAGTTTTGGGAGACCCAGGCCTAGAAAGACACAGCTTAATCTTCAGTCTGAGGGAAGACCTGTTCCCATCTTAAGGAAGCCCCGCTTTGAGAGAGATGCAAGCCCATCTTTAGAGAGCCCGGTCTGAAGGAGACAGAGTCATAGCTCTATCTTTAGGGAGCCCCACTCTGTGGGAGACATACAGTCATACCCCTGTCTCCATGGTGATAAAAAATGCCAAGTATTCCCCACTTCCTCCTTTCCAGGCATTTCCCCTGCCCAGCCTTTTCCTCTTCTTTTCTGGAAGTTTCCATCCCTCAAAAGGAATTAGTAGGGGCTTGGACAGTTCCGGTCCTCTGCCTTCTGCCCTCTGACTCCAAGCTGGCTCACTGAACCTGCAGAGAGACTTTGAAGCTGAAACGTGAGCTTCCAGGCAGGAGGACTGAGACACAGTGAGTCAGGCTGAGCTGACCAGCCCTCGGAGGCGCTAGCAGAAGTGACAGGCAGGCCTGGTGGAGAAAGAGCTTGGCTTATGCTAACTCAAGATCCTGGTGCCCTCTCCCATGTGTCTTGGAGCTATGGACATACATGTGGGAGAGCTTACAGCAGCCCAAATGAACACTCGTGGTCTGCCTCTTAGCCGACGTGTGAGGCTGGGTGAATCATGGGCCAGGATGAGAACGTTGGGAGACCAGACGCAGTCCAGCTGTTTGGGGCAATGAACCCAACCACTCCTGGGCTCCTGTGGTGGCCCTCTTGCCTCTCCACTCTTTTTTTTAATCTCCCAGTCTCCCAGAAACACTGCCCGGAAAGAGCCCCTTCCCAGGATCAACCATGGAGCGTTTGTACACCATGTAAGGACTTTTCTTCCCCTTCCCGTGACACAGGTAGAGACATGGGTGTACGGTGGGCCCCAAGAAGCTAGAATAAGGTCCACACTCACACCAGTGCTGTCTCTGAGTGCTCATGAGTACAAACACCCCAGACAGCGGGCTTCCTAAAGATAGAGGCCATGCCTGAGGGCAGGAACTAAGAGTTGAGCATTATTTTTGTGGCTGCCTGAAGTAGAAACGTTCCCTCTCACCCGTCAGGAGCTCACTGAGCATAAACTGGCCGTCTCCACCAGCAGACTGGAAGATCTCACAGAAACCCGGAAGGCAGCAATGCCCAAATGCACAAGCGCTTCCTCAGACATAGACTCCTGAGTACACAGGTTCCCTGAGCACACAAGAACTGTGATTTTTTTTTTTCAACAAAGCTAAATCAGACATAGCTTCCTGTCAGGGTGGAAGTTCCCTGAAGACAGACCTCTTTTCTCTCCTTGCTTAGGAAGGAATGACTCCTGGGCCACGCGACTCCCCGAGGACAATGTGTCTCCCTGTGTCTCCCCCCACCCAGGACTGCCAGCTGTGTCTCATCCCTCAGGCCATTCCCACTATAATCTTGGAGACAGAGTCGGCCACCAGACCCTTGCTTGTCCTGCTTGTCACCTCTCCAGTGCTTAGGGAAGCTGCAGGGAAGGCAACAGTCTTGGCACTGCCCCTCAGCCTCTTTCTGGTCCCGCGTGCCCTCTCAATCGAGACCCACGGCATGGTGGGGAATCCCCTTGGCTCCTTCCTTCTCTGACGTCCATGTCTGGCTCCCTTGTCCTCTGCCCACCCACGTACACTGTGGCTCTAATATGTAGGCAGAGTTTGGTCTCTGGGGAGGTGTGTCACAGATGTGGTGTCGTCTCCTCACAAGCCTGGAATGTAGAGGGGGAAAGTGATCTCCCTTGGACAAGCGAAGTCACACAGCTCGCAGGAGCAGACCGGCCTGGGCTGTTGGTTTGCACTGCCTTGCTTGCATCAGACTGCACTGTCCTGTGTGGCAGACTCGCCAGCCCCCCTCCTGTCTGGCCTCACTTTAGGTGCTTCAGTGTCCTGGGAAGAGGCCACTGAGAACCCCCCCATATCTCCCCCCCCAAGGCTACATGTTAGAAGCACAAGCTGGGCGTGCCTCGGTCTGCCTGGAGAGGGGTGCTGTGGGGCATGTCTGTGTCTTGAAGCTGATCTTAAATGCCAGGACGGAGCTATTTGGGGGTTTTGGCCTTAGGGGTGGGGGCAGAGAGTGGGTCTCTGTGGACTGGGCGAAGGGCAGTCTGATCAACCAATAGGAGGATGTGGTGGGTTCTGCTAGGGGCCTCAGTGCACATGCACGTGTGAGTGCACACGCAGATACATATGTACACATAGACACACACAGATGCACACATAGACACATATACACACAGACACACACAAAGACACATACATACACAGACACACACATGGACACATACATTCACAGACACACAGAGACACACATGTATACACAGACACATGCAGATACACACATAGACAATATACACACAGACACACATATGGACACATACATACACAGACACATGTATACACAGACACACGCAGATACACACATAGACACACATACACACAAACACATACAAAGACATGTACATACACAGACACACACATGGACACATACATACACAGATACAGAGACACACATGTATATGCAGACACACGCAAATACACACACAGACACATATACACACACAAAGACACATACATACACAAACACACACAGACACAGAGAGAGATACCACAGACACACACACAGATACACACAGAGAGACACACATACACAGACACAGGCATACAGACACACACATAGACACATACACATACAGACACACACACACATACAGACACACAGGGCTCCACTTCCACCTCTGTCACAGTGCCCACCCCATTGGTGACGAGTCCCTGGGTCAGAGAGACCCTTAGCTTTTCCGCAGCACCCTGTATCTAGTTTTCAGCCAATTCTGTCAGACGGCCAAGCTCCCACACCTGAGGGGTAGGAGCTCTTAGCAGCTGTGCGGCTGAGACTTTGAATATCTTTGTGCTTCGGTCTCTCCATGTAACAAAGGGCAATCAATACCTACGAGGCCTTGTTATGAGGAATGATGGGGATTCCTGAACTGGTGGCCTGCAGTACTCACAGGAAAACATGGGGCTACATGTCTTCTCCCCCATCCAACCTTCTCCATCTAAAGGGGAAAGGGTGATCAAGAGTTGGGACCTGGCCAAATGGGCTAACAGGAGACCAGCAGGGGGGACCAGAACCTTGGGGAGGAGAGGAATGTATTTCCCACTGGTCCAGCTCCTCCTGGGCCCCTGGTTACCTCCCCACAGCCTGGATATGGGCTCCTGACACGTACTGGAAGATAAGGGCCACTCAGCAGGCAGGACGTGGGCTACGTGAGGGGCCAGCGGAGGCGGCTGTCTGCCCAGCTCAAGGGGCCAAGGCCAGGAGGCCGGGCCATGGGGTCCATTGTCTGTTCACCACCCCCTCTGGCGATCACAGGCTCAGGAGCAGTCAGCACCAAGCCCTTGGCAGAAGCCGGGTCTAGTTCCCCCCACGCAGGCACGTCCTGGCCCGCACGTCGCTGGGCCTCCAGCCATGTTGGTGCTGGCCGTTACTCTGCCACTGGCCTCTAGGGGGCGCTGCTTGGGCACCTAGGAAATTCCTTACATGAGTTAGCAATGGAGACCACATCTTGAGGGTATTAGGGGCTAGCTTATTGACAGAGGACAAACCAGGGGAAGGCAAAGCAAGGACGTCTTTGCCAGGATGTCAGGGCAAGGACTGACCCTGGGATGGTGCTTTGGATGCTTGTTTGCCGAAATGTCAGATTCCAGGTATACAGGTAGACAGAGGTGAGGGAGCCAGAACTGTCCCCCTCAGGCCTCAATTTCCCTAGGTGCGTATACAGAAACTGGTCTCAGAGAGTCCTCGCTAGCTTCATCCTGTCTGGGCTCTGCCCCACTTGAAAGCAGTGGGCAAGATTGGACATGTTATAAAGCCGTGCCTTCCTCTCTCCTTCTACATCAGTGTTAGGTCATCTTTGGGGTGTCTGTGGTCCTATGCCCTTGGAAGTCCTTGAGGGATGCTTGACAGCTAGCTTACTTCCTTCAGAGCCCCCAAACCCAGGCCTCCTAGGGCCAGGGCTGTGCCTCTGATCAACAGGTTAAAAATAACCCCCACGGGCTTTTCTCCCTCCACAGGAATGGTGTTTGTGTTGGCATCCATGGGCCCTGTAGCCCTGCCAATTCCCACAGCATGTGACATTGTCAGGAGACTGGAGGTGTGAGGCAGAAGTCAGTCGGAGAGACTCACGCTGCCGGCCGCCTGCTTCCAGGTGAGGGTACGGAGGGAGAATAGGTCAGAGATTCTGGCAGAGCCACCGGTCACTCCAAAGCTGCCCACGAGGCTGGGGACACGTGCCGGGCAAAGCAAAGCCCCTTTCACAATGATGAGGGTATAAACTGTGTGGTACCTAGGTGTGGGCCAGGCTCCCCTGGGTCAGGGCTGGTCAGCTAGGACGTTCCCAGTTCTCATCCCAGAACTGTAATCGGAGATTCACAGGACCGCAGAACAGGGAATTCTACACGGGAACTCAGGGCATCTTTTTCAAACCTCTGCCCAGGCAGGAAAAAAAACCATCAGCTCCATTAGAGAATATTTGTAGTTTGTCCTGGAATGCCAGGCTCAAAGTTGGCATACACAATTAGTCTTCCTACACGCCCACTGAGCCCAGTTCTCTTCTCTGCCTTCCTCTCTCCCTCCCTCCCTCCCTTCCCTCCTTCCCTCCCTCCCTCCCTCCCTTCCTCCCTCCCTCACCACCCTTTCTCTCTCTGTCTCTCTGTCTCATCTCTTTCTTTCTCTTTAACAAGAGAAAGGTAAAAGGAAGTTAGGTGATTTGCCCGAAGTGTCTTTCAAACTCCACATCAAGACAACCCCCGTGTGTGATCTCACAGCTAGAAGCCAGCTGGTTGCAGGTCTAGGCCAAAGTGGCCTCAGGCCTAGACCACTGAGGCTGCTCCATCACCCTCCTGATTTGGCCCACATCTTATTACATCTTTCTTCACAGCGAGCACCCTTTCCCCGGGCAGTTGGAATTCTCCCCCAGGAACCAGAATTCTCCTGATTATACTGACATTAATGAAAGACCACTTCTCCTTTCCACCAGAGATGTGATGTCCCCACTGTCTCCTCCTGGCCCCATCCTTACTCACTGTCATGGAGGTCACACTGAGAATTTAATGTGAGGAATGGGTGGAGGAGTGATTGTATCTGTCTCACTGACCTGCCCCAAATGGCTTCAATGTTGCCCGAGCCTTCTCTTGCTCAGGCAACATGAGTTCAGCTCCTCTTCTTCCTGAGCTTGTGTTTGCCGTTCACAGTGCCTCTGCTACCCTGCCTGGCCCCTGCCAGCTCCTGTGAGCAACTGGGGACATGGTTGGGGGATATAAGAGCTGATAGTACCCCTCCAGAAGGGCTGCTAAGCAGTGGGTTTGCAGTTTCCCTTTGACTGTTGCTATCCCAGCAGGTCCCCCTACTCCCCTACCCCATACCCCAAGGATGCCCACGTGGATTTAAGATGTCTTTTGCGTCTCCAGAGGGTGGGGATGCTGTTCCAAGCAGCAAGTCCTATTTCTTCTTCTATATCCCAGACTTCTCTGTCCCTCACCCTCCTCTGGTGTACTGATGTGGCATGCCCAGAACAGGAGTCCCTTGCCAGAGTCCCCACATCAGCCAGATGAGGCTCTCCTGTCTCCAGATAAGGGTTGCAGACCTAGAAGGGAGCTCTACCTGGGGGTCCACCAGAGGAGAGACTATGGCGTTTAATGTTTGGCTTATATAAGATGTACGCTCTTACTCATGTGCTCGAACCCTGAAGGTGGTAAGCACTCCTGGGGTAATGCAATGGCTAAGTGCTGGAAGGTTCCCAGTCTTGTCTCTTATTGATCTGCTAGCTTTCCATTTCCAAGGTCATCACATTTCCCAGATGGCTTCTGGCGTTCCAGCCAGCATCAAGGACAAAGAAATTCTGAAACAGATCTCCCTTCCCTTTATAGGAACTTCCTGGAAGTTGTATATACTTCCTTGTAGGAGGAATGGCAGGCTTTACTGACAAGGTGGCGGCTGCCTCTGCATAAAGTGAGGCACTGCGCAGCCTTGGGGGTAACTTCAGCAGGAGGGCCAAACTGAAGTCTGCCCGAGAGAGCCTAGGGACTGGTGACGAAGACAATGACAGCTAATTAGGAACTGACACTGGGAGGACTTGCTTGGGACCAGCGGGATGCAGGCAGAGGGTCTAAAGGGTGCTCCCTGAGAATTAATAAAGGAGCTTGCTGCTGTGTTCTCACCTGCTCCCCACTCCCAGAGTCTGATCCAAGCTGCCTCATTTCCAACCCCCAAGGGCAAGTACGGTCGGGCAGTCCAGAGTGCAAAGCAACACTTCTTATATCCCATTGATTAGAATTCAGTCATTTAGCCAAACCTAGCTGCAAGGGAAGCTGGAGGACCCAGTTTGGATTCTATGTGCATGTGGCTAAAAAACCAGATGGGGCCTTCCCATCTTTCTTCTTCTTCATCTTCTTTTTATTACTTTATGTATATGAGTACATCGTACCTGTTTTCAGACACACCAGAAGAGGGCGTCAGATCCCATTACAGATGGTTGTGAGCCACCATGGTTGCTGGGAATTGAACTCAGGACCTCTGGAAGAGCAGACAGTGCTCTTAACCACTGAGCCATCTCTCCAGCCCATCCATCTTCCTGTTTTTAACAACACTGTTTTTCTCCCTTCTCCAAGGTCTTGGTTTTCCTGATACTTAGTGTTTACTGCCAGAATTGTGAATGTAAAGACCCTTGTCTCATGATAGACTGATAAATAATAAATACTTATTAATAAACTGACCCTTTTACAGTTAGGCCAGTTAAAGTCCAGGAGGATAGGTAATTTTCTTCTGCGCACACAGCTGGGCTGGGAGCCCAGTGCCTGTTCTCCCCTTTAACCGAGACTCACGGTAGGGGTGATGTGCTGGACACTCACTGGGTTGGACAGGAAGAACTGGAATGGCCTGAGCCCTAGGAGGGGGTGCGTCTGGAAGCAGAGGGCAGGCAGGGGTGTGGCCTTAGGCACAGGTGTCTTCTCAGCACTTACTCAGTGCATGGTCAGCGACATGTCTGAACAGGGCGCTGACAGGTTTGGGGATTTCTGTGGCGCCAGAATCTGGCCACTCTAGCCACATCCTCAGACTCCACATTTCCCCAGATGAACGTCGTCGGAGACCTAGTGGTGAGGGAAGGCAGCTTGGCTTGCTTTCCCTGTCTCCTTCCAAGCCACCAGGGTGATGCTCACTGCTCCTCTGTGTGTGTGTGTGTGTGTGTGTATGGCCTTTGTCTTTACCTCATGAATATGTAAGCAGGGCATCAAGTCCCTGCTAGGCTGTTTGATGAGAAAGTGGAGAGAATTCAAACAGTTGAGAGAAAGGGTCCAGATGCCAGGCCATCTGGGCTATGCGTCCACCTCTGGGAAAGACTGTCCTTGCCTGCTGCTGACCCACGACATAAGGTCATTGCCCTGGCCTGGTGTGGACGAACTCTGCGCGTAAGTGTGGTTACTGCAGCTTACATATTGTGGTTAGTGATGTGGGCCTCTGCTCTTGGGTTTCTGGCCAAAGAGGAAGAGCTCAGTTGTGTGAGTCACAGCTGGCAGACTACAGCGGGGTGTGCTGGGGACAGTCCTGAGACGCAGATGTGACTTCTGCCCTTGGGAGTTCTGGGCAGATGCAGACAATGAACAGAAAGCACTGTTTGAGGCTAGAGGCCCTCCCCTCCTCCAGGAAGACCTTTCTGATTAGCTGTGATGAAATTTCTCTGGGACTGGTCTGCAGTTCTGGCATGACGGACTTCTTTATCTGACCCACTCGGCCAGGTCTGAGCAAGGAGCACCTGCGAATGCTCTAACGGGGACAGGGCAGGATCTTCCGCTAGACGGTTTTATTCACTCAGCAAGTGTGCCAGGGGCTCAGGGAAGACTGATATCAAGTAATTGCACAAATAAAAATCATTACAAACTGTAATGTGCTGGAAAGGAAAACCCCAAGTGGCTTCTGGGAGACTCACCAGGAACTTGCATTACTTGGGTTGGACATGATATTGAAGCTGACCTCCTGCCTAGCTGGGCGTTCTGTCTGTTTCCCTGTCTGTCTCTCTGTCTCTCTGTGTGTGTCTCTCTCTCTCACATACACACACATACACACTCATACCTCACACACTCACTCACTCACACATGTACACATACTCACACAATACACCCATACACACTCATACACATATATTCACACACACTCACACACTCATGCACATACTCACAATCACACATGCTCACACATACTTATACACATTCACACACACGCATACACACATACTAACATACATACTCACACACATTCCCACACACACACTCTCACACACATACTTACACACACTCACACATGCTCACTCACACATGCACACACACACAACTGTCAAGAAAAGTTAAACATTTCAGTGACAACTGTGATACCATCTATCGGTCCGTTCGCTTCTTACTCCCACAGACCATATGTTGTTGTATCTGTATGGCCAAGGCCCTGCCCTAGGCCTGGCATAAGGAGGTACCTGGGATTTTGGAGTACTCAGAATGCCACCAGGACTCTTTTTTCCAACCCCCAATTAATTTTAGGATGCTGGAGTTGAGGCATGGGGGCTTATGGTAGTCCAGGAAGCTCCAGGGAAGAATAGGGTTGAGTGTGGAAGGGGTTGAACTTAGATGAGGGCGCAGCATGATGGCATTGGTCCAACTGTGGGATGATAATGAGGCTGGAGATACAGAGGGCGGGGCGGATTTGGGGTGGCAAGCAGCCCTGTGCCGCATGCGCTGGCCTTGCATTCAGGCGAGCACTGTTCGGAATCAGATGGGCATGCAGGTTAGCGGTGGGTTTCTGTTCCACGCTTAGTCACATCACATGACCCTCTGGGGAGGGGTCTGGGCTGATCCGGAGCCGAGAGCCCCCTCCCCACCCGCCCTCCCCGGCACTGGCTCCACATCACTAGGGGTCGCAGCAACGTTAGAGTCACAGATCACTCCAGTCTACTTAGCAGAGCTGATCTCCCTCGGCCTTGGGTCTCTGTCTGGAAACTGAGGTCCCTACCTCCTGCGGCTGGACCCATCTCCAAGCTTCGATGTCTTCTCTTGTCCTGTTCATCAGCTTGGCTCTTGCTATGCTAAGACCAGGCAGGGTCTCAGAGGGGTGAGCAGCTCAGGGCGCATCTCCCTCGTAGCCCCTCCCCTGCTGCCGACTGCTCTTCAGGGAGAAGGCTCACTGACGGGGTGGCATGCTGCCCACCAATGGGGGCCATGCCAAGCGTGATGTGATGTGTGCTGATCCTTCTCCACGCCTTGCTGAAGACCAGAGGCTGATGCACCCGCAGGCTGGGGAGCCGGGGCGGGTTTGCCACCACCTCCCCCATCCCGGGGGAGGATATCACAGTGAATAGAGGGTTCCCTTATGTCTGATCTTGTGCCCCTAGTTGATGGGAGCTCTGAGCACTACTCAGGTTGTCATGTCAGTTGTAACCCCAGCGGGTATAGAGGGGCCTCGGGGTGGCAGGCCCCCCACCCCCAGCTACTAAAGACACTTTCCTGCTGTCCTCTGCCTAAGTTTGTCTGTTGAAGTCTCAGTTTCTAGGAGAGAGTGTGAGGGGTTTTAGGGACAGAAGAAGAAACAGAGGCAGTGTTAAGTACAGTACCAGTACAGTTTGACGTTTCTGTTTTTTGTTTTTTTTTTTTTGTTTTGTTTTGTTTTCCTTCTGACAAGCCGTTCTGTGATAGGTTTTATGCCAGGCAAGAATAAATCTGGGGACCTGAGATAGCCCATCTTTCTCAGATACAGATTATTGAGATTATCACGCATCAAGGAGAGGAGAGCTTTGGGAAGGATCTTGGGCTCTGCATGTTGAAAAGGTCCCCCTGGGTTTTTATTTATTTATTTATTTATTTATTTATTTATTTATTTATTTATTATATATGTGAGTACACTGTAGCTGTCTTCAGATACTCCAGAAGAGGGAGTCAGATCTTGTTATGGATGGTTGTGAGCCACCATGTGGTTGCTGGGATTTGAACTCAGGACCTTCAGAAGAGCAGTTGGTGCTCTTAACCACAGTCAGTGCTCTTAACCGCTGAGCCATCTCTCCAGCCCCCCCCCCCCTGGGTTGTTAACATCAGTGGCCAAGGATCACACTGTATTAAGAACAGATCTCAGATTCTGGAGGTGGGCAATCTGCTGTCAAGGGGACTCTGGACAGGCCTTGATGCCTTGCCTTGTCATCTGTGGCAATGGGTCATCAATATTCCCCTTGAAGACCAGACTGGGAAATCACAGCTATAGACTAGCATTGGTCTGTGTATGGTGGTACAGCCTGTGATACCCAAACTCAGGAGGCAGTATGGAAAGGGCAGCTTGGGATATATAATGAGATCCTTTCATACATACAGACAGACAGACCACACGCACACGTGCGCGCGCACGCACACACACACACACACACACACAGATCAGTGTATCTGGCCTGGCATACAAAAAGATGCCGATAACCATGGCCATCCTTAGGATACTGCTTGCTCATTTGCTCCCACGCTGGATTGAAGCTCATGGTCCTCCCATGACTGGAAGACCCTGATGAGGTGAGGGTGGTGATCCTGAGATAGGACATAAAAGTTGTGTTAGGAGGTACTCCAAAGAAGCTGCTGGCACCAGTGACAGGAAGTCCTGGAGGTCCCCCCCTATTCACCAACACGGGGAATCAGGCTTTAGAAAAAATAACGTAAACCAGATGTTTAGCTCCATGTGCCAGATACTGAGGCCATCAATCAGCTCAACCCTCAAAGGAGAATTCTGGTGGATGGGGACTGTGAACTGTCATGTGAGTGGTGGGATTTGAACCTGGATCCCTTGGAAGAGCAGCCAGTGCTCCTAACCATCTCTCCAGCTACCGGTCCCCAGTATAAACCAGCCACAGCAGTTCATGTTTGCAATCCCAGTACTTGGGAGGTAGGACCAGTGATTCTGGATTACTAATGGCAGGTTTGAGACCAAGTCTGAGCTATTTGAGACCCTGTCTCAGAAAAGAAAGACGCGGGTGGGTTACCTTACTTTACAGATGGGGAAACTGAGGTCCAGAGAAGCCGAGACCTCTTCTTGGGGGGGGGTTGTCACACAGCTAGGGGCTGGACTTGAATCCAGGCAGTTTGGCACATCATTGCCTCTAGTGTGAGGCTTCCTGGGAAGAAAGATGTGCTTTCCTCTGTGAGACTTCTGGGACTGGCTGACTGGGCTGGGCTTTGCTGTTCTGGTAGAAGGAGGTAAGTCCCAAAGAGAACATTTCCTCTAGCCGCGCCTGCCTGCCCACCCTTCCTGGGCTCCTTTGCCTTCTGAGGTTGCTGGGTGCTTTCTCTACCCTACACTCCCTCTCTTCCTTGGGGTTAAGTTTTGCTTTCTGCATCTGTGAGCATCTGGAACCCGCAGGACCGGTCCCTGTGTGCCCAGGCTGCCTCAGAGAGAGCCAAGGAGCTGGAGCTTCAGGCCCACCTTGACTCCAAGGCCCAAGGCTTTGATACTTAGCTGCTCTTCCCTCCATCCAGGGTGGTGGACACTGGGCACCTGCCCCCCTCAAGTGCTATTTACGACCCGGTAAATCACTCAGCCAACCCTCAGGCTTAATGAGGGCCTGTACCCCAATTAACTGCAGCATCTGTTTCCCTTTAGTAGAAACAGAGTGGCTGGTGATGGAGAGAGCCCAGAGTAGGGTGTCGTGAGGTGGACTCAGGGGGTGGTGGTTTTCTTCTCTGGAAAGTGACTTACCACCCACACTGACCTCTGCGGTGCTCTGAGTAGAGTTACCCCACCCTCACAAGGAATCAGCAGATCTCCTTAAACACACGATTATATATGTCCTCATTAGCTAGCTGCAGCAGCAGGCTAGATTGGGGTTTTTTTTGGGGGGGTGACTCAGAAGGATTTGGGATCCCCCGTTGTATGCCGGCTTCCTGGAGATTTGGGATCCTGATGTGAATGTCAGCAAAGGTGTCCAAGTACGGGAAGGGGCAGGAGGTAACGATGGGAAAAGAGAAACCATCAGCTGGTGAGGTCACACTCAAGCAATCCCAGGGCTCTCACACTGATCCTTGGGTTTAGTGGGCACTTACCCACAGCCTTGCACTGACTGGTGAATGAGTCGTGTGGTCATAGGCGGGAGGGCCTGAGAGGGGAGAGATCTTCCTGGAAAAGGTAGAGGCTCAGGAAATAAAGGAAAGAAACTCCCACCCTATGAACCTTGTGGGAGTCAGCTCTTCCTCAGGGAGATACCCGAGGTCAGGATGCTAATGACTGTGAAAGTTAGTATGGACTCTGGGGTGCTGGGTTGGGGGACTGTAAATTGGTGTGAGCCAGAGGGGCTGGGAGATTGGACTCATTGGGAATGCAATGGGTGAGGGAATCTGCAAGGTGGCATTAGCGTTGGATAACTGTCTCAGGAGTACACGACTAGACGAATCCCAGTCTGCCTAAAGCAGAAAGCACCTCCATCCACTTAACCTTAAATCGCAACCATGCCTACTGTTACCATCCACTTCTGTACGCGTGGCAGATATCTCTAGCTGATCATGGAATTCTCCCCTCTGTCTAGAAGCATGGTTCTCAACCTGTGAGTCACGACCCTGTAAGGGGTGGGGGTGGGGACTTGTCAAATGACTCTTTCACATGGGTCACATAGCCGATATCCTGTACATCAGATATTTACATTATGATTCATAACAGTTGCAAAATTTACAGTTATGAGGTAGCAACAAAAATAATGTTATGGTTGGGGTCACCGCGACATGAGGAGCTGTGTTAAAAGGTCACAGAGTTAGGAATGTTGAGAAACACTAGTCTATACAAGGAGACTCTCACTTCTCGTTTTTTTGGGTTCAGACTATCACTATGAGCTGATTAGAACCAATAGATGAAATGACATTTATTTTCCCTTTAGACTGGATTCAGACATATTTAGGGTCTAAGGAGACCCCTAGGAGAGAACTCAATTGAGGGGAGTCATCTAAGTAATACCAGCAGAGGGCCCAGGTGGGCTTCACGGTCAGAAAGCAGAGATGATGCTAAACCGGCCTGATTTTTATCACTGGATTTTCTGTGGTCTACCTTTTTGGGAGATATAAGGGTAAGGGGCAGACATTCCTCCAGGCAGGAGAAAGCACAGGGGGTAAAATGTGTTTTATGGACAGGAGAGATGGCTCAGCGGTTAAAAGACCTGAATGCTCTTCCAAAGGTCCTGAGTTCAAATCCCAACAACCACATGGCGGCTCACAACCATCCGTAACGAGATTTGACGCCCTCTTCTGGTGTGTCTGAAGACAGCTACAGTGTACTCACTTATAATAAATAAATTAATTAACTAAAAAGAAAAAGAAGAAAAAACAAAAACCAAGAAACATGTTTCACAATATCATGTGCCAGAGAACGGGATACCACATTGCTGGCTCGGTGCTGGGATCACCCAGATCTTGAAGTGGCCTGTAGGGTGATGTGGAGGACTTCAGGCAGGCACAGCTCTCAAAGGCGCAGTTGCTTCTTCTGAGATGGTGACGTTGCAGAGTCACACATGACATCCGTGAGGGGCTCCCCCCAAGAGACAGATGCTGGGCCTCTGTTCTCCTCCTGCTCCACAGATACTCATGCACTCGCTCACCCCCCCATTCACACACACATTCATAACCTGCCCCCTCCCCATCTTACACCAGAAAGCAGCAGGAACACTGCTTTCCAGTTGCCTATGAGCCGTGAGTGAATCTGATTGGTTGAGCTGGAGTTACTTGTGAGTTAAAGCTGGGAGGAGCCAAAATGCCCAAGTCTGAGCTGTCTGTCACTGCTGACGTCAAGGAGCCAAGACAAGGTTGACCACTTGACCAGAAAGGCGGGACTAAATTTTAAACCAATCAACAGCTTGTGTTTCTATTCCCTATATCTCTATATATTTCATTTCCTATATATCTCTATATCTATTCCTATATCTATCTATCTATCTATCTATCTATCTATCTATCTATCTATCTATCTATCTATCTATCTATCTATCTATCTATCTATCTCTCTATCTATCTATCTATCTACCTATCTCTATCCATCCTCTATCTATCCATCTATCCATCTATCCATCCATCCATCCATCCATCTATCTATCTATCTATCTATCTATCTATCTATCTATCTATCTATCTATCTATCTAATCTATATCTATCTCTATTATCTATCTACCTATCTCTCTATTTTTATCTATCTGTAAATACCTCCACACATTCTCTATATATATGAGATGTAAGGTGGTTTTGTTTTTCTGTTTGTTTTGTTTTAACACAAGATTTCTCAGGCAATACTCTGTATAGATCAGGCCTTGAATTCACAGAGATCCTCCTGCCTCTGTCTTCCACGTGCTGGAACTAAAGGCTTGTGCCACCATACCTGGTCTTAAAGTAATTTTTTAGGATGTTAGTCAGCCACCTTTCAATCTATCTGTGGCTCTCAGACTAAAGTACAACTTTATTCAACTCAACACTTGCTGACACTTGTGACAGGGAATGTGAGCTTCAGTTTTCAGGTTATGGTTTTTGGTTTTCTTCTGCCCCCCACCCAGGCAGGCCTGTGGTTGGGGGTGGGGTGGGGATGGAGTTTGAGAATGGTCTATGCTGCTGGCTACCACAGACTGATCCTTAAGCGAAGACGAAGACGTCAGGCTCTCAGAGGAGTGGAAGGGCATGGAAGGCAGCCTCTTCACCTCTTGCTAGTGGGCTGCGCTGGCATCTCTGGGATGCTGGCTTGTTGGTATTACTCTGTGCTTGGTTCTCAGCGACGTTGGCACCAGGGAGCAGTGCTGGGTGGGAACTCTCCTGGCCTCGTTTAGGCATGGCTGGTGGAACTCTGCAGGGCATGGGACCAGTACAAGTTGCTTTTCAGGGTCTGAATATCAGTTTTAACTAAGGGCTGGCTGTACTTATCTTTGAAAACTGTCACTAACATTCCCCAGGATTGGGCTGGGTGTTGGTGGCATTGGGAGGAACGAAGCAGCGGCATTTACTAGCTCTCTGTCTAAAGAGAGGTAATGAAAAAAGCCCAGGTCTGCAGTACACGCCTTTACCCCTAGCACTAGGGTAGCGGGCTGCAGAGAGAGGGGGCTCGCCAGAGGCTTCCTAACCAGCTGGTCTGGCCTAAACAATGAGCTCCAGGTTCAGTAGGAGACCCTGTTTCAAAACATTGATCGAGCAGTAGGGGAAGACCCCAGTGTGGGTCTCTCACCTCCACACATGCATGCATGATGCAGCATACCTGGACACACATATGCACACGTGCACACACATGTACACACACACACACACCATACACACTGAGAGAAGAAATGAAGAAGGCACAAAAAGGGCCAGCCCTAGGGCCAAGGGTGAACTTTGGGGACCTGCGGGTGCCGAGAGCAGAGCTGGCAAGAGACAAAGGTGACCCCGATAGAGATCCAGACTCTCAGGCAGCCAGGCGAGAAGGAGCCCAGGGAAAGGAGACAGTATTTGGGAAACCAAAGTAGAGATCTGGTGAGACCCAGAGTCAGTCTCTCCCAAAGGCCAGGCGGGGGTGGTCCTGCGTCCAGCTCTGAGTCTAGTCAGTTCTGAAGCCTGTTTACTTTTGCAGGAGATTGGATGAGGTTGGCTGTTACATGTTTGCATAGGTTACTAGGAATGACTTATGGCCATGGAGGGCTTAGTGGGTGCCATAGGGCTGCTGTCCAGGCAAAGAGACCACAGGGAAGCCACTGCCTCCAAGATGGTGGCAGTAGGAGAAACTAGCCTATGTGAATGGAATAGTCCTGTCCTCCTGTCCTGGGCCCCCAGGCTGAGTGACCAGGGGCAATTGCTGTCCCTCAGATTCCTTATTCCTGCTGTCGCCCGTGTCCTGCTATTCCCCAAGGCAGAGCAGCCAGCTCCTCCCTGTGTCTTGCTCCAGCCGATGCCCGGTGCCAGCCTTCCTCAGCTTGGGCGGTGGGGGGACCCGGGTGGGGTCATGACAGGACACCACTGCCTGAGGGTGAGAATGGAGGAAGCCCTGCTGTCAGCTGGAACCCATCAGAGACCAAACCAAGCCCTGGCAGCTGGTAGGAAGGGGAGGGCAGGCTAATAAGAAAGGTGCCCCTTGAGCTCTGTGCTTCTTCAGCCTGTCTTAACCCTTTCTGCGCCAACCCAAGGCATGGCCTGACATTTTTTTTCATAGAGGCAAGTAGCTTCATGTCTCTGGTTATCAATTCAAGTTGGTCAGGGTTGCATGAGGCCGATTAATGGAGAGATTATGGCCCTGCCTCAGGGAATCCTGATCTGACAGGAGATTCCTCAAGAAGTTTCAAACTAGAAAGGGGTCACCTAGCTCTGTTTTAAGAGGATCCTACTTTTTTGGGGGGAAAATATTGTTTATCCAGACTGAAGAAGATTATATCTGCCCTGAGGGAGAGCCAGCCTGAGAGGGCACACCCTGTCCTCCAGGGGCCCCAGTCTAAGTGGGCATGTCCAGAGAGGCTCTGGATCGGAGATACAAGAGGTTCTGTCTCATTATTAAATTGAGAAACCAGCATCGTGCCACCTCTGTGTGATGTTTTGAAGAATCAACAGCTGGCACCCAGAGGAAGGATATTCCTCTAAAAACCTTAAAAAGTATGTCTCTGCAGACCCAGGATGCTGTCACCAGGGGACCATTTTACCCTTGATGTCTTCCTGGGGTCAGCGGCCTTTTTTGTCTGCTTGCTTTCCGGAGACCGTCTGTAGCCTCCAAACTGCTCAGCAAGTGGCTTATTTTCGACAGCTCTTTCCGACTCCTTCTTTGGTCTCTGTGAAACTTATATAACTCATGCCTTTCAATGGGACAATTTAGCCTGGTGAGCAAGCACACAGAGGCAGCATGTCTACGTGCAGTTGGCCCTTCTTCGGTTGCCTGGTTTAGATGGCCCTGATTTATTTTCCACAATTAGTGGCTGGCCTTCTCCCAACTTCTCAGTACTCCTCAACTGGCCTGCTGTTGGCTGCCACGTGGCCTGGGAGGTGGGGAGCTGTCTGCTGGTCCCCTTTCTCCGGTGCTTCATGGTCCCAGAGTTCAGAACTCCAGGTCCCTGGCTGTGCAGTGTGTGTGTGTGTGTGTGTGTGTGTGCGCGTGTGTGTGTGCTGATGTCACACTATCTCTGGGGGAACAGCTGGACCTAGACAAGTCACCCAGAGCTGCGCTGCCACTTCTGCAAATTTCTGCTGTGTTCTTCAGCTTCAGGCAAGCCTTTCCAATCCATGAGCCTCAGTTTCTTCATTTGCTAAAGCCTAGGTCCTGGGAGTCCCTTGCCCCCCCCAAGGTTTACCATTTGTGACTATTTTCTCCGTCTACTCTGCCTCCGGTTCTCCAGACACCAGGCAAGAGGCAGAGTGATCTCCAAACTGCCAATCTGATTAGCAGGGCTTTCTAGGTAGTTCTGTGCTGCTACCCAAAGCGCACACAGCTCGTCCCAACCCCTCCTCTCCTAGCATGGCACTCCCGTGTCTGAGGATGCGTCAGGCGTGTGGAGTCAGGTGGCCACATTTTCCTGGGATCCTCCGGGCTAGTGGGAGGCCCTTGTCCATACTTGAGCACTGGCCCAATAGTAAATGCTGCAAACAGTCAACCATGTTGAGTAAGTTCTTACTCGGAGCCAGGGCCTGGATTGGGGACGACAGATGACAAGCTGTCGGCGGGCTACAGCTTTAGGTGGCACTTGGGAACTCGCACATGGCCTCCACGGTTAGTGGATCAGATTAGTCCAGCTTTTCCTTCACAGGGGACCTGGCTCCTCTCCCTGCCTCGGTTTTTCCATCCCTAGAGTGAGCCACTAACAGTCCTGTAACCATCGGGTGGTAACAGGGATTACATGAGTCAGTGAACGTGAAGTGTTTGGAGCTCGGGCGTGGTCGTGACAACTTTCTTCGCATGCATACAGTGCCAGGGACGGCTGTGGTATTTGTTTTTGACAGAGATCTCCCAGGGAAGAAAAAGATGACTTTTGACTGTGCTGAGGAATGAGATCTCAGAGGAGAGATGTTATCATAGTCTGATCTTGAAAAGATGGAGATAAGTCCTAGAAGTCGTGATGGGAGAAGGGAGGGGGGTTCCCAGGAGGAGGGAACCACACAAGGAACATCCGATCTACACTCGAGGGGTAGTGGGAAGTGGGAAGTCGGTTCAAGTTGAATGAACGCGGAAATGCAGGAAGCATGCATGTCCTGCAGGGAGACAAGCTGATGTGTTAGCTCAGTTTCCCTCCACAACGGCATCAATGGCAGGGTAGCCTGGAGCCTCCTGTTGGTGTGGGTTATAAAAGTGTTGGCATCGAGATCACCAGCAGCTATCCTGGGCCTCATCAACATGGACGGCACTGTGAGAAGATAGGTCACCAGCTCTGGCTACCCCTCGACTTGAAACGACTCACGCTCCATCCTTGAGTCCCTCCTCCTGCCTTGTGGCTTCAGGCCCATTTTAAGGCAGCTTGAGATCACCTGTGTGCGGGGTCAGGAAGTGTGAACCAGGCCTGGGAGTCGGCCCTGCGCCTGCTCTGCTGCCCTCGCTGCACACTGTGGGCGTCGCCCAGCCAGCCCCATAGGCACTGGGCATCTGACCGCTGCTTACAGGAACGGAGAACACTGAGACCCAGGCAGGAGGTGACTGAGTGGTGACAGAGGCTGGTGGGTTGGTGTGTGGAGGGGGGACCACACAGCCCCCACTTTACACTTGGTTCCTGGCCTCTCCTGGGTCTTGCTAGAAGAGCTTATTCTAAGCAAGCTTGCTTTCCTCTCTTGCCACGCCCCTGCCTGGCTCTGGATCCTCCGGAGTAGGAACTGGCCTTCTTTCTCAGATGCTCATGGGATTGCCCAGTAGCCCGTGTGAGGGGCAAGGAGAGAGTCCTCAAAGTTCTCGGCAGATTGTGATGTCCAGCACAATGTAGCCCAAGGGGGCATCTGTTGGTTCTGTCTGCCAAGGGCCGCATTCTTCAGGGGAACTCAGGAGCCCTAGGGGAGCCAGCGTGAACTCATCCTACCCACCAAAAGCTCCATCTTAATGTAACCAAAGTGCGTCCCAGCAAAGCACGTCCCAGCAAAGCACAGTTTAGTGAGGAGGGTTGGGAGGCAGCCTCCAGGAAGGGAGGACTCTTTTTCATGTGGTGCAGAGGATGTGTGAGGGTGGAGCACTCACAGGGCAGCAAACATCCCTCAGCAAACATCCGGAAGGCTCTGGGAACTCTTTCAAAGGTTTTGGAAAGCGAGGATTGGATGGCATCCGATTTGTGTTTTGGAAAAATCCTTCTGGTTCAGGTGGAGAGAGGGTTGGGAAGTAGCCTGAGATGCCTCAGGGCAACCCAGAGCAGGGAGGAACCTTGTGAGGCGGCATGGTAACACTGGTAGCACTGCTAGCCAGTGGGGCCCAGGAGGGGGTGCGAGTTTCAAGGCCCCCGTCCCTCCCACCCCTGGAGACTAAGAATGGCTGGTCTTCTTAGATCAGGGGCCATAGCCATGTGGGGGGGGGGCAGTGTCTGGGCAGGGAAGGGACCTCATGCTTGTGGCTGAGAGATTTCATGGAGCCAGGGAAGAGGCCGTTTTTGAGTAGGGGCTGCTTGGTGCCCTTGCACCCTTCCGTTCCCACCATGTATGGTACATGTATGTGTTTATCCACGCATGCACATGCGTCCCTCCCCACCGCAAGCATGTTCATGTGCTGTTTACTTGTCTTTTATTTTTGTTCTTGAAATATGGCCTTATGTAGTCCAGGCTGGCCTCCAACTCACTGTAGAGCTGAGGATATCCCTGAATTTCTAATTCTTTTGTGTCACCTCGGGAGTGCTGGGATTACAGGTGCGTACCACCACGCCCAGTATATATGTATTACTGGGGCTTGAACCCAAGGCTTTGTGCATGCTAATGACGTATGCTACCAGGCAACTGAGCTCCATCACCAGCCCTCACTCGTTCTTTAAGACTAAAAGAGCTTGAGGTTCCCAGTGCCTTTTCTGAGGGCTTGCTTTCAGGAGGGAGACAGCCTGCTGAAACTGAGCCCGGCACATGAGAAGGGCGGATGCCACCAGGAATAGGTGGAGCTGGTGTCATAGCTGAGGGACAGGTAGGCTGAGCTGTGTACTTACCAGGCTACGACCTAAAGCGGGGGTGGGGGTGGGGTGGGGGTGGGGGCAGGGGCGGGGGCGGGGGGGTTGAGGGAGCCTTGCCCTGCATGGTGGAGGGACAGACACCAGAGGTCTGGGACTTTCCTTCCTCTCATTTCTACCTGAGGGTTGTGGGAAGGCAGGAAGGCTGGACCGCTGCTGGTTGGCAGGACTTGAGTTCAGGCAGTCCTGGGAACCTTGCCCAAAGTGCCTGAGACAGTACAGCCATGAAGGCCAGCCTGACCAGGCTAGCCAAGGGGCAGGAGCAGGGAGGGCATTTTTCATTCATATCCCTGCTTCTGCATGGCAGCCCACACTACCAGCCCTGTTCCTGGGCTCCCAGCCGGATCCCTGCCAGTTCTGCCTGCCCCTTGGTGGCCACCACCCGGCCTATCCACCCAGACATCTTTGACCTCCCATGCTTCTAACCCCAACACCCTGGAGGGGTAGGTGTGTTGAAATCGTCTCAGACAGGGTGACAATGTCGATGTGTGCATATAAAACGTGTGTAGCACGTATGTGCCTGTCTGTGTACCTGAGTGTGTCTCGATGTGCCTATAAAGTGCACATGAGCATGTCTTTGTGTGTGCATGATTGTGTCTATGAGTCTGTGTATATGCAGGGATGTAAGTGAGCCTACATATGTGTGTGTGTGTAGGTATAGGTTGTGTAGGTGTGAGAATATATGCACAACAGGTCGTGTGAGTGAACAACTGTGAGGGTGTATACTGAGGTGCATATGAACCCATGTGGGTGTCTGAGGGGGTGTGGTGGGGGTAACAAGGAGTCAAAGCTGCCCCACCCCCACCTCCTCTTTTTGGGGAAGACTTTTTAGGACAGTTCTTGTGAACTGATGCTCCCCACCCCCATGGCCCGGATCCATGACCTGGATTAGGAGTCCGAGATACAGCCATCCATTTTGGGGGACCTCCTTCTCATGGAGCTGTGGGAGTGTCCAGAGCGCCCCGACTTGACCATGGAGAGTGAAGTCGAGCTGCGGAGGGCTGCCTGATTCCAGGAGAACGGACTCCATCATCTCTGAGGCTCCCCTGGGAAGCCGGGAGGCTGGGAGGTCCTTTGGACAGTTTTTACTGTTCCCAGCCTCGGGCCTGGCCTGGATTTCCCTCTAGGGGACAGCGGGAGGGAACCACAGGCCTGGATTGGTTTATTCAATGAAGTAGCAACTTCAGTGTGTTTCCTGCCAGCTTTTCTTCCCGCCTCACTTTCTTCTCAGATAATAGAAACACCCAGGAGGGGTTTTCTTTTTCCGTTGGCAAGCCAGGGTGGGGGTGGCTGGGGCCCTGCCATTGGCCCAGGCGCTTGTCATTACGGGCACACCCCTTGGACTCCAGCCAACTCCAACTTCAGCAAAGGAGAGCAACTGTGTTAGCAGCTTCCTGCCCAGCCCAGGGCTCTCACTGGGAGAGGCCCCCTGACCTCTCCATGAAAGGCCAAGGCTTTCTAAAGAGGCAGGTTGGTCCTGATCTCAGCATCTTGATCCTGCCCCTCTCTGGTCCCGGCTACGTCTTGAAGTCACAGTAGCAATAGGGCTTAGGGGGAGCAATATTATGCCAGGTTCAAATCCTGGTTCAGCCTCTTCCCAGTCACGTGGTATTGAATGAGTCTGATAACTTCTCTGGCGCCTCCCACCTGTGACTGGGATGTCACTAGGACTGACGTCATAGCTTTCATTTTTTTTTTCCTTTCTGGGATTCAATGAGTTCTTGTTTGTTTGACCCTTGAACTTGACCTGGATCTGAATGAGTGGTTGTTAAACACTTGTCACCTCCCCAGTTATGAGCAGCTGAGGTGGAGTTAGCTGGAGGAGGCGCTGCCCATCGATTACCCCCACACCTGCTCGTCCCCTGCTCTAAGCCCCAGTCCCAGCCCCAGCCCCAGCCCCAGCCCCAGACGGCCTCTGCCTTTTGACTTTCTTCCTCATCCTCTAAGTCCCATCTCTCCAGGCAGGCTGACCACTTGGCCCTCATCTCAGACCAGTGACTGAGGCCCTCCCAGTCCTCTGTGGCTATAGTAGCCACTCCCAGGGTACCCTATATGGCCGGCCTCTCTCCAGCGCCTTGTAGCTCCCAGCTGCTCTGGGAAGGAGGTGAATTCCTGCCTGCTGGGCTGTGGATTCAGGATTTTGTCTGAGGCTGGAAAGGGTTCATTCAGGTAAGCTCACACACCTTCCTGAAGCTATAGGTCTGATCAGGAACCGGCTTCTGACACTGGGCTGGGACCTTGTAGAGACTTCCCTTGCCTTCCCCGGGGGGCTTCATGTACCCTTCATTCTGGTTCTCTCCTCCCAAGACCTGTATCCTACCTGTGCTCTAAAATCGAGCCCCATCTTGACTCCACTGGCAGTGCTATGAGGTCAAACTGGAGGTCTCCAGGCACCCACATGCCCTAGGGGGAGCCTCATGGCCTTGGCTGCTTCGTGTGTAGCCAATCTCCTGGACTCCTCCACTGGAGCTGCCTGCAGATGTCTGACAGCCTTGTCATTGGGGACTGGCTTCTTCTTCTTCTTCCTCCTCCTCCTCCTCCTCCTCCTCCTCCTCCTCCTTCTCCTCCTCCTGCTCCTCCTCCTCCTCTTTTTGTCGCTGTCTTCGGACATCAGATTCCATTACAGATGGCTGTGAGCCACCACGTGGTTGCTGGGACTTGAACTCAAGACCTCTGGAAGAGCAGTTAGTGCTCTTAACTGCTGAGCTGTCTCTCCAATCCCAGGAGGCCTGGCTTGATGTCAACAAATCCAGTTCAACCTCCTTCCCTAACATGTCACATCCACTCTGTGTCCTCCTAAGCTCGGCACTGGGGCAGAGATGGAGAAGGCCCCAAAAGTCCCTCCCTGCAATCTTGTCTTCCTCTTGTCTCCTCCTCCTGCCTCTCTTCCCTCAGTTCCCTCTTGCATCCCCCTCCCGTTCGCTTCCTTTTCCTTTCTTCCTTTTCTTCTTCTTGTCTTCTTCCCCTCTCCCACCTCCCCCTTTCTCACCCTCCCCTCTTCCCCCTCCCTCCTTCTTCCCTCCCCTCTTTTTCTCCACTCTCCTCCATCCTTCCCCGAAGCATTGGTGAACAGCTCCTGCATACAGGTACAGGCAGGCAGTGATTTTCAACTTGATTGGATCTAGGTTCCGGGATGGATGGGCGGCGCCTCTGGGTGGGTGTTTAAGTCCATTTCCCAGGAGGATTAGCTGAAGGAGACCTCCCTAGGGTAGGTGATGCTTTCAGGCAGTGGTGGCTGCACTCTAGAGAAGTCTGATCAGCACAGTCGCCGTTGCTCCTTGCTGGTGCACACATCTACTCTGCCGCATCCACCACCGTATCTTTCTCTGCTTTTGGAACCTAGCCTCACCTGTTTTCTAATGGACGGGTGGCTCCCAGGAAATGCCCCCCCCCCCCCCCGGCCCTCAGCGTCAGACTGCAGACTGCTGAGGCCTCTAGCCCTGTGGACTGAGTAGCCACAGGAGTCTCAGTCTCTGTAGCATGCAGACAGCCTATGTTGGACTTCCAGCCTGGAAGGCCAATCTAATAGATCCTAATATATATCCATTCCATCAGCTTAAGAACCTTGACCAATACACATATTTATTGTCCAACAGGGCTCAGGGAGTGCTCACTGAGTCCTCAGCCTCGCTCTTTCTGGGCTCCCTGAGGGCTGGACCGGAGACGTGGCCCCAACATTCTGTCTTTTGCTCCCGTGGTTCCCCTGAATTCTCCACTCATTCCCATCCAGCCTCAGACAGCCGTCCCAGCAGCTGAGAGGAAGCTGGGTCTGGAAAGGGAGTTCCAGGCGGGCAAAGCCAGGAAGCTCTGGGGGGGGGGGGCAGGCCCTGGGCCAGGCAGAAAGATGGTCTCAGTGGCACTGACTCACGGTGACGCTTCTAGGACCGTTGAAGATTTCACTTCTCCACCTCAGGGGCGTGGAGGGGGAGAAAACTCAGGGGATGGTTGGATGTCAAGAGGCAGAGGGAGACACAGACAGTTCTGTGGAACCCTGACTCACACCAGGGGCTGAGAATGGCGGGAAGACTGTCATGCTTCAGCTGGCACGCTCACCGTGCTCCTCCCTCCTTGTGCTCCCAGGGCCCTAGCTGCCATCGAACTTTCTCTGTTATCTAAGCCGGGGCTCCTGCCAAATTCTTGCATGTCTTTTGTGGAGCCCCTTCCTTCTCCTTTTGTTCATTTTTTCTTGGCTCTCTTGGCCCTTCCTTCATGGTCGCCGTTGGTCTTTCTCTCTTTGTTTCTTCTAGGACTCTGGCCCCCTCCTCCATTCCTGAACAAGGTCTCCCAATGACCTGTAGCAGTACTGGGGACAAGGAGGGCAGACCGTGGGGTTGTAGGTGGCCTGGCAAGGGGCTCTGTGCAGAAAGCCTTTTCTCCTCTCTAGGGTGAGAGGGGACAGGATCCAGCTGTTCTCAGCTGCAGCTCTGTCTCCACAGCAGGCCTAGCGAGAGGTTGTGACACAACACTAGGCACTGGAGCCCAGAGCAGTCTTGCTTTGCCAAAAGAAAAGACAGTATGGCAGCTTTTTAAAGAAGGAGGTGGGGCTGCAGGCAGGAGTACTTGTTGCTCAAGCGTGCGGGGTTTGAACTCAGATGCAGGACTCTGATCTGCTGCATAAAGCCTGGAAGTCAACAGGGATTAAGAGGAAAGAACACCGGGGAGATGGGAGGATCTCTGCGGTTTGCCGCTGCCCAGCGCACGTGAAGAGGAGGAGTCCCGGTTCACTGAGAGACGGTTTCAGGAGAATAGCGTGGAGCAGGAGATAAAGATCAAGTGGCCTCTGTGTGGGTACACCCACTCATGCCCACACACACACACACAGGGACAGCCGGCCACCTAGAGAGGACGAGCCCTACCAGGCCTGAGCACACAAACATAATTAACTCCCCTGCCTTGCCTCCTGAGCTCCGTTAGTCACCTGCCACAGTTGCTGGAACTGACAGGCAGCCTCCTCGTATGTGGTTCTGTCTGTGGTCCTCCCTCTGTGGTCCTCCCTCTGTGATCCTCCCTCTCAGCTCTGTGTCATCTCCTTTCTCTTGTTGTCCTGTTTCTCTCTGTTCCTGACTTGTTTAGTTCCTCCTCTCTTTTAAAAGTAATATTCATCTTATTTATTACTAGCCTGTGTATGTATGGTGGGGGAGAGAGAGAAAGAGAAGGAGGGAGGGAAGGAGGAAAGAAGGAAGGAGGAGGAGGAGGAGGAGGCATGTGTCTGCTTTAGCACCCTTGAAGATATTAAAGGGTTTTGATTTTGGTTTTGGTTTTGTTGTTTCGAGACAGGGTTTCTCTGTGTAGCCCTGGCTTTCCTGGAACTCACTCTGTAGACCAGGCTGGCCTCGAACCAGAGATCCGCCTGCCTCTGCCTCCTGAATTCTGGGAATTAAAGACCTGTGCCACCATGCCCAGCTAGTAGTACATTTCTTGAAGTTGGTTTTCAAACCCAGGACATCAGACTTGGCCAGCAAGTATTTTCACTGGGGGAACCATCTCAGAGGCCCAGATAAATCTTTGTGTGTGTGTGTGTGTGTGTGTGTGTGTGTGTGTGTTTGATTTGGCCCTCACATGGTGACTTTTAAGCTGTCTGGTTCATGGAAGGTTGCCTCTCAGTTTACTACAGGTCCAGGATATGTGTGTGTGTGTGTGTGTGTGTGTGTGTGTGTGTGTGTATGTCTGTGTTGGGCCCAAGCTAGGGTGTGTGTGCATGGAATGGGCCCATGTGAGGCATGCTGTGTGAGTCTATGCAGCAGGCTCAGGTATGGTCCTGAGTATATACAATGGCATAGGCAAAGATGTGTGTGCACACAGCAAATCAAGTGAGGGGTTCATGTGAAGGCATAGGCAAAAGTGAGGGTGTGTGTATGCAGTAGGCACAGGTGAGGGCATGCATGCAGATGTAGCAAATCTAGGTGAGGGCATGTGTGTGTATCAGTAGGGGTGTGTGTGTGTGCGTGTGGCTGGAGGAAGTATTGTCTACAAAGACTGATGGGAGCTGGGGCGGGGGTGCCTGGCTCACCAGCTTGAACTTGGGCCTGTGGTGGGGCAGCTGTGGAGGGGTTGCCGAAGGTGGAGGGTGAGGCACAGGGACTCCTGCCGGGCACACAGGGTCACATCAGGTTTCCCAGGCAGAACAGGACTCACGCTGCTCCCACACCTCCATTTATTCTAGGAAGACGAGGAGAGCTGGTCCCACTGTGGCCACTGAACACAAAGTGCATTGTTCCCCTCCCCGGGTCTCTGCCGTCTCTGCCAGCGCTGCCAGTTCCTGGTGGCAGATGGTAGCTTTGTGATTGAGGCGGAAGTTGCTCACCTGGCATGTGTGTGTGTGTGTGTGTGTGTGTGTGTGTAAACTCCTACATGTTCCTCCCTTGTCTCCCTGCTGGTTCTGGGAGGCAGGCTCAGGAACAAGGACCTGCCTTTTGAACCTCTCTATTCTTCTGTCTGGTACCCGGGAGCTGGCCCATGCTCAAGATGGTGAGCCAGGCACCCCCGCCCCAGCTCCCTTCCCATGGGTCTTTGCAGGTATCAGGCCTCCTGTATGGGAAGCTGGCTTTTCTTCTTCCTTGATCCTCAACCCTTCATTCCCGCATCCCACCTCCGCTGGAAGGCCTTCTTTTTTTTTTTGGATTTGGTTTTTTTTGAGACAGGGTTTCTCTGTGTCGCCCTGGCTGTCCTGGAACTCACTCTGTAGACCCGGCTGGCCTCAAACTCAGAAATCCGCCTGCCTCTGCCTCCCAGAGTGCTGGGATTACAGGCGTGCGCCACCACCGCCCAGCTCAGGAGGCCTTCTTAAACTGTTCTCTTCTGAGTCAGCTTGCCTCCACCTTGACCTTAGGAGGTCACAGGTCTCAGAGTAGACAGGCAGTGGGACCCAGGTCTAAGTTTAGAGGCTGAGTGTTATTCAGGAAGCAGCCTGGGGCCCTGGGAAAGGTATGGACACTGACCAGTGGTCACCATCTTCCGGTACTTCCTGTGGACCGTTCTGTCACTCATGGGCAGTTCTTAAGTGCCAGTTAATCAACCCTGTTTGTTTGACAGATGAGAAAACTGAGACATGACCAACCAACTAGCCACAGAGCAGACAAAACTCTAAGGCTCCCTACGAGCAGGGGCTTCATGTGTGTCGGGGTGGGGAACGTGGACTGGAGCCAAGATGGAGGAAGAGATCTAGAGCTGTTTCCTGATACTCCTGATACACTTAGCCCTACCTTCATGCAGACCACCAGCATCAACCAGAGAGGGTTTGTCTGTTCTCCATGAAATCAAACACTTGTCTCTAAGCCCTCTTTAGCTTAACTCCGCCCACTGTGTCTCCTCTCCTCCCCAAGCGCCCCCCCCCCCCCCCCCCCCGGGTTTCCTGGAAGGCCTGGCTTAGAAAAGCTAACCCATCCCTTGCTCTTCTGGGCCCCGGCCAGCTCCCTTGTGCCCGGCCCTGGATACCTACAGTAAGATCTGCTGGGGATTTCCAGTAGGGCCTTTTTAGGCTTCAGGGAGGGCTTCGGTTCAATCTTTTCCTCCTTGGAGACCATTCACAGAGCCAGTTCCTCCCCCTCCCTCTTCCCCCCAACTTCTCAATTGCTCCTCCTTTTCTTCACTCTGTCTTTCCTGTAGGTCACCTACCGTGGGCAACATACTGTGTCTCTGTCAGACCCTGGAACTGGGTCTAATCTACTTCTGACTAGACAAGCATACATGCATACGTATCTTACATTCATTAAAAAAAAAAAAAAAAACATTGACTTCAGGGTTCTGTGTACAGGGCTGTGCAGACCTTACATGGCGAATCGCAGTCTTGTGAACTGTCTCACTGTCCTTCCCCATGCTGTGTGGACTTCAATCTCCTTGAAGTCCTGCTGACCCTGCTCCCACTCTGTCTGCTTCCTTTAGGCTGTTCCCTTGTTGCTTCCTCTGCCTCTCGTGGGCGCTCCTTGCTTGGCTCTGCACAGTACCCTGCTGGGAACCCGGCTTTCCTGACTACTTAGCTTTCTTCTCTAAGCTATCTCTTCCTCCACATTTTGTAGTTGATCTTTCCTTCAGGGGGAGGGTCCCACGCAGTTCAGCCCAACTGCTAAGCTGGGCATCGATGGCCCCGAGACGTAGAAGTGGGGTCCCTGTCCTCCAGTGGAAACAGGACTACCAGTGGTGAGGGAGATTTGAGCAACCTGGAGAGGAGCCAGGCAGAGACCTCTCCCTCAAGGTGGAGGAGAAAGTTCTTGATGGAGGCCCACTGGGTGGCACCATTTAATTCCCATTTAGCTGCCTCTCCTGTTTTGGGGAGGTTGGTGACACCCTATGGATATATTATAATCTATCACAGGAAATCAGTTTTCTATGAATGAGCCTCTGGGAGTTTCTATACTTTGTGGTGGCATGAATGGTGATAAACAACACAGTACGGGACACCTCTGAGCCCTTCTTTCCCTCAGGTCCCTGGACGCCCGGCCTGTCTCCTTGTCCACACGTGATCTTCCTTCCTAAGGCCTCCCTCAGCTCTCTGGTGGCTCACTCATGGGGTCTTTAGTGAAACATAAACAGCAGGTTTGGAAAAACACACCTCCTTTCTCCTCAGGCCCTGGAACCCATGTGCTGACAAAGACACCCTTGGTTTCCCAAGTGCCCAGTAATGTCACGGCCCTTTGGTTGCAAGCAATAGGAACTCAAATGAGTGAAAGAACACAGGAAGTTATTATTGCCCAAGAAGAGAGATCCTGAGGTGTGGCAGCTATGCGCTCAGGGGCAGTCGACCAGATGCTACTACATCAGCTTCTCTTTTCTTTTTTCTTAGGTTTTTTTTTTTTTTTTTTTTTTTTTGCTAAAGGAGTTTATTTCCTTGAATACTCACTTATCATGCACAAAGTACTGCAAAGGGGAAAAAAGTAAATATTACTTTTTAAATTCAAGTTAACTGGATGAAAGATTCCTTCTGGACGTCAGACTATGTGTTTACAATATATCTGCCTTTCAATCTCATTGTCCAGACTCCTGGATATCAACTCTCACTTTCACCTATAAACCTGAGGCTAGCCTGGTCTACAGAGTGAGTTACACACCATCCAGGGCTACACAGTGAGACCCTGTCTCAACAACAACAACAACAACCTCAATTACACACAGGCTGGAGATATGGCTCAGCAATTAAGTGCACTGGCTGCTCTTCCAGAGGACTAAAATTTAACACCACATCGGGAGACTCAGTCACCTGTAACTACCAGGGGATTGAATACCCCTGTTTTGGCCTCTGAAGGCACTCCCATACACATCTCAACACACACACACACACACACACACACACACACACACAAGTGAAGAAAAGGTCTTATTACTTTCCCCAGTGTGTCTTATCGAGTCGTGATGCTCAGAGTGCAGTAGGCTCTGTGCTGGTTTTGGAGTCTACTTGTGTTTATAATGGAGTAGACAACAGTTGACCAACTTCCCTTTGGGAAACATTAGTAGAAGTTCCTTGGGGCTGGAGAGATGGCTCAGAGGTTAAGAGCACTGACTACTCTTCCAAAGGTCCTGAGTTCAAATTCCAGCAACCACATGGTGGCTCACAACCATCTGTAATGGGATCCAGTGACAGCCTCAGTGTATTTATATATAACAATAAATAAATCTTTTGGCTGGAGAGCGAGTAGAGGTCCTGAGTTCAATTCCCAGCAACCACATGATGACTACAGTGTACTCATATACATAAAAAATCTTTTTAAAAATTGCTTTAATTGCTTTCCAATGTCTTCAAATTTCTCTCTCTCTCTCTCTGAAATATTTATTTTTATTCTATGTATATGAGTGTTAGTTGGCCTTCATGAATATGTGTTCTCTATGTGTGCAGTGCCTGTGGAGGCCAGAAGAGGGCGTCAAATCCCCCTTGAACCAGAGTCTTTGATGATTTTGAGTTGCCATATGGAGTGGGAATTGAATCGTTCTCTGCAAGAGCGATATGGTCTCTGAACTGCTGAGCCATCTTTCTAGATGCCACCCATTCTCTTATTTTATCTGGTCTTGAATGTAAAGACAATCCCATGGGGTCAGCCACAACGGTCTGGTCGGCATCTTTCACATTTCACGTGTGGGTTATAGTATTGATGGAATCAATTTCCAGATATAAACAGTTAGGGAAATGAGGTATTTTCTTTCCAACTTAGCGGGTCTATTGACTGTCAGCTGATATCCTCTGGCGAGGCATTCTGAGGACATAGTCCATTATGGAGGGCGGTTGTGACAGCAGGGGCTGGAGGCATCTATTCATGTTGCGTCCACAGTCAAGAGGGGGAAAGGGAAGCTCTGACGAATTGTATGTTCCAGAGTTTAATCCCGTCTCTCTGTCTTCAAGGAGTTGGCCCCTCCCCCGGATGCTATGCTTGTCCTCAAGGTTGCATGATAGCTGCTGAAGCCAGCACCAGAGACCTTGTCCAGAGGTGACGCGTGCTTGGAGGCTGCAGAAAACCCATCTGTCTGTCTAGATCTGTCTTTAAGATTACGAAAACTTTCCCCAGAAGTGTTCCCAGAACATGCTTCTAGGTCTGATCAGCCAAAGTTCAGCCACATGCTCATTCCTGTAACTCTCAGGTGGGGTCAAGAAGGTTCTTTGCTTAGCAGGTGAGTCATGAGCTCTGTGGACTCTAGAGAAGGAAAGGGCTGTAGGGAGAGGTTGTAGATCTGACACAGGGGCTGACAGAAGGCCTCCCCAGATGGGAAGATGCCTGGATGCCTGAGTGTGTGTTTCTTCTCCTTCCTCTTCTTCTTCCTCCTCCTCCTCCTCCTCCTCCTCCTCCTCCTCCTCCTCCTCCTCCTCCTCCTCCTCCTCCTCCTCCTCCTCCTCCTCCTCCTCCTCCTCCTCCTCCTCTTCTTCTTCTTCTTCTTCTTCTTCTTCTTCTTCTTCTTCTTCTTCTTCTTCTTCTTCTTCTTTTCTCCTCCTGCTCCTCCTCCTGCTCCTCCTCCTCTCCTCCTCTTCCTCTTCCTTTCTTCTTGTTTGTTTGTTTTGGAAACAGGGTTTCTCCCTGTAGCCCTAGCTACCCTCAAACTTGCTCTGTAGACCAATCTGGCCGTGAACTCATAGACATCCACCTGGCTCTGCCTCCCCTAGAGCTGGGATTAAAGGTGTGTGCCATTGGGTGTGTTTCTTAGCAGACTGGCCCCCTAACCCTCCCAGAGAGAAGAAGATCCCAATCTGGTGGCTCAGGTCTGTGATTCCAGCTACTCAGAAGCCTTGAGATCATATGTTCCAGGTCAGACTGGGTAAATGTGATGATACTCTTGTCACAAAATAGCAAAGTTCAAAAAGGTAAGATCTGATAGGAAAAGATAGTCAATGGCTTACCAGTTTTGAAGAAAAGACTGTTGAAAACTCAGAGGAGGGATTATAAGAAGCATTAACATTTTCTATCACATATTCTAAGATGTGTTTATGAATAGGAATTGAGATCTTGTCATCTCATTCTCACCTAGTAAAACCTTTCTGCACATACTTTAAAGCCCCACTAGGTAAACTGCTTGGTTACACAAAGGCTCCCTGCTTCTGGCCTAAAGCCGAGACCCTTTCCACTTAGCTCTTATCCTTTCAAGCCAATTGGGAAAGATGTGGGGTAGGACTCCAGCCAATGGGGAAAAGACACAGTATAGAATAAAAGCCAAGTGTGCTTCCTGCTTCTGAGCTCGCCTTCTTGATCTTGACTTTACCTTGTGGATACAGAAAGGGCGGAGGGGTCAGCTCAATGGGTTCCTTACCTTCCTCCCGCACCCCTCCCCCAATAAAGCCCTCTGAGCATCATGGGATACAGGACTAGAGTGCAGGGAAGGAGCTGGAGTTGGTGCTGGATCCAGCATCCCTGCAGTCCTTGTCCCTTGAGGGAAGGGTCAGGATCATAGTCACTGAGGTGCTTGGATGCAGGGAACTGGCTGAAGTGACCTTGGAGTTGACATTCCTTACAAACGTGGTTACAGATTCAGACACAGGAGGGACAAGGTATCTGACATTTCTCTTGACCCTTAGTGGGCCTTGTCATTGCCCCCGAGAGAGGGAGCGACAGGAAAGAGAGCTGTGAGTCAGGAGCATACCTGGGGAAAAGAAAAACACAGGAAGTGACTCAAAGCCTGCCAAGGAGACAGGTGGCCAGCAGTTTGCAGCACAGACCCTGGGAGGGCCGGATGAGGGCGAGAAGCCCCTCTCTGAGGCTGCGGGTGCGTACACTTCCAGCTATTTCTGCCAGCCATGTTTCCCACAAACCCTTCCCTCCTCACCACAACAGCCACTGCTCACTTACCCACAAGCCCAGTTGTAATTCCTGGCTCCCACCCGCCCCCTGTATCCGGGAGGCCTTCTCACCTATGACCCCAGAGGATGCCACAGACCTTTGCAGATGGGCATCTTTACTCTCACATCCTGAAGGGAAAGTGTGGGGTGGAGGAGGTGGCTAGAGAGAAAGTCAGGGGGACATGAAGGTGGCAGGCACATATCCTGTGGTGCCACCAACGGTAGGAGGAGGGGCCCTCGGTCTTTAAGGAGTTCAGGGCATTAGCTTTATGACAACCATTTTTTAACCCCTGAGGCATCTTGCTGATCTTTTTATCTTTCTGTTTAAAAAAATTCTCTCTCTCTCTCTCTCTCTCTCCTCTCTCTCTCTCTCTCTCTCTTTCTCTTCCTCTCCCTCTCTCTCCCTCCCTCTCTCTCCCTCTCTCCCTCTCTCTCTCCCTCTCTCCCTCTCTCTCTCCCTTTCTCTGTCTGTCTGTCTGTCTGTCTATCTCTTTGTTCATGTGATTGTTTTCTTAGAAAAAGGGTCTCAGTTTGGAGCCTCAGCTGGCCTAGAGTCAACAGGTCTCTGCTGGGATTAAAGGGATTGGCCACACACTGCAGAATCTGTATGTGCATCAGGCAGGCTCT